>NC_081184.1:157985447-158200487 GCF_029867415.1 Vicia villosa
ACTTTAAAAATAGATTTTTTATAACTGTTTTTCAAAATATTTTTTTATATTTATTTTTTCTAAAATGAAACACTAATTTTGACATCGTATAACATAAATATATATTATGGAAGACCAAAACTTAGTTAAAATGGTAATTTTTTTTAAAAATTGTATTTAAAAAATGATCGGTATGAAAATCTATTTGAAATAGTTTCAAAACTAATTGATTTTTTGAAATTTTGATATCCAATTTTTTTTTCATAAATAGATGAAATACGTAAAATCACATTTTAAAAATAATTATTCTAACTAAATTTTTATTTAAAGCTTTTATAAGAAGTTTCTTTTATAAATTTTTTTTCATAACATTATGCAACACTATAAAAATTATTTTTAAAAAAAGCCAAAACAAAATATCATTTTTATGTGAAGGATATTTTAAGTTTTTTTTCTTCTAAATTTAACTATTTATTTAGTGATAAATATTTATTAAAGATAAAAATTGTGTGTTCCTATTTTTATTTAAAAAACAACTTGATAAAATCAAAGTATGAAAAAAATATAGTTTGTGAATTATAATTTATTTTCATTTGTGTTCTATGTATATACTATATCAAAAACATATTATAGTTAATATTCTTTTAAATTTTTTTTATATTATAATTATTCACATTTCAATTTAAAAAAATATTGAATTTAATAACTCAATTAGTAAGATTTATTTAATCTATTTAGTGTGTGAATTGTAACTTTGTAAGTTTCATCAAAGTGACTTAAAAAAGTTATACTGTGTAATATAATAATTTTCATTTTTTCCGTTAATAATATTAAAAAATATTAATTTTAACTAATTATTTATAGACAACTATCCACATACACTTTTGTATTTTCCAACGATTTTTTAAATGATTTATTTTCAAATAAATAATTTGTCAAAGTTATATTTAATTCCCTATAATTATTCTCATTTTTATTTTATGTTAACTACGTTAAAAAATGTTAATGTCAAGTAATAATTTAATTATAAATATTTATTTCATGAGTTAAAAGGTAGTGCACTGAGAGTGTAAAATAATTTTACACTATCATTCAATAGAAAATCATAAAAGTGTCATGTCATTAAGTTTTTTTTAAATAAAAAAATGTTTAATTGGATACATGTGTGGTGATTGGTTTTACACTGTCAGTGCATCACCCCTTTTCTCTTATTTCATATATATATATATATATATATATATATATATATATATATATATATATATATATATATATATATATATATATATATATATATATATATACCATTTTAAGATATATTTATTTAAAGGTGACTTCTAAGACGAGGACTCTAACAAATCCCTCACTAGTGGACCACTTCAAAAACAAATAAGAGTGGTTAGATTAATCTAGTTTACTAATATTATTATACACCGTACATACCAAATTATATCTATTTTTCTTCTAACCTTTTCTTCCTTTTTCTTTCTGTGTTCTCTAACTTGCATATATACCCACCATTACAAAGACCTTTTGTCTTCCTTATCTTATCATCTCCAACCAATCTTCATTGCAACATTGAATTAAACAAATTTAGTGACACTTTTTGAAACATGTTTTCTCAATATGAGAGTTATATAAAATAAAATAAGACTTAAAATCAAAATTCTATTTCATCTTTTTTTGGAAATGGAAGTGGATGATAATAAACGACAGTGATGAAAATTAAATATAAGAAATCCTAATTAAATGTTTTTATGTTAAAATGAAATCTTAGTTATATATTTTGATTTCAATTTTGTTTTTCATCGTTAGAGATTGAAATATTGATCATTGTATTTGAGAACTATCAACATCTCAAAAATTTGTCCCATTAAACAGAAAGAGGTTTGGACGTATCATTGACGAGACAGTAGACTTACTGGGTTTTGCAAGAAGTTAAAGTACAGGTTGAGGGATATGATTGGGAGAGAAAGAGGGTGGAGTAAGGATTGTGTGAAAAAATACACACATGTTCTCCTTTTTGTTTTAAACCCATCCATACCTTTAATTATTTTTTAGGTAAATCTTATGGTGTACAAAACTGGTTCACCGGTAAATCACCTATTTGATGGTTCATGCTAGACATATATATTAAATAATTTTGTACAAAAAGAAAATTAAATAATTTATATAAGAATTGATCAATTTCAAAATTATAGGCAAAGTTAATTTTAGTTTTATCGTGAGACATTGTTCTGTTATATTCCACTTAAGAATATTAATATTTAACAATAATGATATTTAGGGTCCACCCAATCAATTCAAGGAATCTATTTTAAATTAAAAAATGTGTTTAATTTTAAAAATAAAATTATTTTTTATAATTAAAAATAACATATCAAAAATACAATTGTATATTAATCAAACAAAACACTAAAAATTCAATGTATCATTTAAATTACAAATTTTTATATAAATATTATGTTTTTATTCTTTTTATTTATTTTTAATATTTTTTATCTAATTATTAAAAAAAAATTAGACCCCTTTAAAATTTGAGGACGGGCCCGGTAATATTCTCAATTATGGTAAAATTTAAGCAAACTTTATTTATAATATTATTAAATTAATTTGGTACAACAAATTGATATTATATTATTATTAAACTAATCAATTTAATGTAGTTTTGAGGTATTTTAAAAAACAACCCTCTAAAAATTTAAATATAGTTTATTATTAATAATAATAAATTAATTTAGTATACTTAATTATTAAACTTATTAATTTAATGCAGCATTATTTTTTTTTAATTTTAAAAAGAGAAAAGAGGGGATGCATGACGGTCTAAAATATTTGTACACTGTCAATCATATTTAATTAAACATTATTTTAACTCTTTAAAAACCATTTAAAAATTTAACGCATCCTCATAAAAAAAATTAAGAAAAAGAACATAATGGTAAATCACTAAATTGATTTCTCAAGTGAAAACGAACGAACCAAAATGAAAAAGAAAATTGGAATTAACGGGACACACTATTTTCCCGCCAACAAAGCCCTCGTTCCCGCCATCACACTTTGTACGTATAAAAAAGAGCGCCAAGTCCCACACATAGGACCGAGACTCGAGAGCGCAGCAGCCATGGAGGTGATTCAAAAATCCCGCAAACGAAACCACACATCTCAACCACCCTCTTCCACTTTCACCCGCAGCAGAGCCCAGAGCCTCTTACACCGGAGCCGCTCCGGCCAGATCCGCCACGATCCCGTCCGGCGTAAGGCGGAACCACATCCCGTTCCAGTTCCAGTTCCAACACAAGATAAACTCTATCACGTTCCCGTTCATCTTGCTGGAAACAATGCAACACAAGAATTTTCCGAATCGGAATACAAATCTCTCATTCAGGATATTTGCAAGGAATATTGCGAATCGGATTCAGAAGATAAAGATCTCGTGAAGGATCTTTGCAAGAAAGCGAAGCTTGACGACGGTGACCTAGCTTGTGCTACAGCGAAGGATCTTCGCATGAGACGAGTTTACTCGTTTTTGTCTAGTGCTGGTGCTTGCTCCGATCGGATCGGAAGTGCGTTGTCCAATGGGAGTGTTGTTGATTCTGACAGGGAAGTAGCTGAGTTAGGGTTTCAATCGCAATTTGCTGATAACGGCGACGCACTTGATGATGGGAGGGTCTCACTGACTGAGGTACCAGTTTTAGGGCTTACATGTGAACCTCGGGATTTCAACCGGGGAAACACTGAATCGTCATGTGAAAGTCCGAAGTTGCAAGTTCACAAGCAAATTGATGAAGGAAATGGTGGCTATTGTTTGGAGAAGATTGATGATTTGGGTGAAGAACCAGTACAAACGACACCACCAGATGCTGTGATAAGTATTAATTTGGAAGTTAACGGAGATGCGAGGAAAACTGAAGAGGCTCTCTGTGTTAAAGATACTCCTCTTGCTGTTAATGCAGGGGAAAATTCAGGCAAGGGTTTTTCTGGTTCCAAAGATTGCCAGTTATATAGTCATGTTCTCAAGAGCAAATCTGTAAGTTCGAGTAGCGATTTCAAGTTATTTTCCTTGTATCTTATGAGTTAGTTAGACATTTTTGTTCAAAATACTCTTTGCTCTGGAATTTGTTGTCTATAGTTTCACCACCTGTGCTGCTTGTTGATATTAATCTTTGTGTAGATACTCAAGCCACGTTTACCAGGGAAATTATTCAAAGCTCCAGGTTCAGTCAATTACAGAAGGCTAATGGAGGTTATGGGAGATGATTTTGGTAATTATTTGATGCAGAGAAATGGTTTAATATTTATTGATTGCATAACCTAGTTCATGATTTAGCTTGATAGGTGTGATGAAATTAATTGGCTTTAGATATAATTTTGAAAATTGTTTCATGCAGAGAATCGTTTATTATTTGTATATTGAATTGTGTAGAATATAGATGATGATTTAGTCTGACATGTGCATTGAAACCAATTGGCTTATAATTTTTTAGGTATACTGAACTCGGGTCATTGCCTCAAAGATAAGAAGGTTATGGATGCACCGGGGCTTGAATTTCCTTTGTTGTCTGATAATCGCGAAGCTTCTAAACCAGAAACTATGACTGATAGTTGCACCTTGCTCGATACTAATGGGCCAAAACTGACTTCTTCACCAATGCAATTAAATACTGCTAAAGTGAATGGTGAGTGTTTATCCAGGCCATCCGTGGATGGTGAAACTGTGAGTGATTCAAAGGTGGATCCAGCTGCAGGTTTTCTTGGTGCTAGAGATGTTGGTAATGCTAAGGCTACTAACCACAATAGTTGTGCCTCAGAGCAGCTTGGCGTTTTGAATAAAGATTCTATACCAACGACCCATGATGCTGAGATATATGATACTTCAATTCTCAATATAGACCAAACGCAGAGTGTGGCAAAGGATATGTGCCCCAAAGCTGACAAGAGCAACGAACCTCTTAAGAGTAAACATGTAAGAATCTGGCATGTGTTCAAATTTTTGTTTTCAACCAATTATAGGGTAGACAGTTTGGTTCTGGTCTTGAGGGGTGTTGAGATGTTTAAACTTTCAATTTAGTAGCAGTGAACTTTCTAATACCGTTTCTATTTACTTTTGATAATACATACATATGCATGGTTTTACTTCTGTTGGTAACTTAGATTTACCATGTTACATTGGATGTCTTTGCAGGCGCGTAGACCTTATTTGCACGGGAAGCTGGTCAAAACCCCAGGTTCAGTCAACTATAGAAGGTTGCTTCCATTTCTGAACAATCTTACTAAAGACGACTCTGGTAACTACTGTTTTCAGCTGCTTATGCAATATAAGTTAAATACATTAGATTTTAGTTAGAAATGGACAATGAAGAACTAGCTGATTTTGCAGGTACATCAAAATTTGGTGACCAGACTCAAGATGTGGGTTTGTATTCAAAGGAGCTTCCTTTGCCATCTCAAAGTGAAGAAGCTTCTATTCACATGCAAATGACAGTCAGTGTCCCAATGCAAGACAAAGTTGACTCTAATGCTTCGGCAAGCAACATCTTAGTTAATCCTGCTAATATGTTAACTCATGGCAACCTTCCAGAATTGGCATCTTCCCAAGACTTCTCTGAATTGCCAATGCAATTGGATGCAAACGAAACAGTCCAGGAGTGCTTATCTGAGTCCCACGTTCAGGCACACTCTGAGAAGGCTGCAATTTCTTCAAAAGACAAGTGCTTGAGTGAATCAAAGACTGATCCTTGTTCAGTAATGAGGGATTTTCACTGTTCTAAGATTGTCACCAATGCTGCTAACCATGATGGCCCTAATCAAGTGCACACCACTATATCCGAGCAGCACTTTAGTGAGTCACAACCCAAAGACCAAAACTTGCCTAATATTAATGATGATATCTTCAGCCTTCCATTTAAGCATCATTCAAGTGAAGAACAAGGATTCACTATTGGATATGATAAAAGTAAGGAGTTAGTGAATCTGGAGAAGTTGGAATCTGTTAGCAGCTGTCCTCCTCAGGGTCAGAGTCTAAGTCAATTGGATCATAATATGCTAGATGTGGAGGAGAATGAAACAAGCAGCCATGCAATTAGCAAAACTGATGATGATGTGGTTTTAAGTTGTGTCAGTATTTCAAAAGAACCTATACAACCATCTGAGAAGATTATCTCTGATAAACCAGAGCTACAAGACATTGCAGAGGAGAAGGAAACAAATAGCTGTGCAATTAGGAAGTTTGACGATGCTGTTGTTTTAAGTTGTGTCAACATCTCAAATGAAGAACCTAGGCCACCATCACAGAAGATTATCTCTGATAAACCTGAGATACCAGACATTGCAGCACATGGCGGTGACACTTCAGGAAGTCTACTGAATGGCCTAGTTTATGCCTCAAAGATGCCTTCAAAAGGAAGCAACAACAAAAATGCTAGTTCTGTTCGTGAGATTGAAAATGGATCTGAATCCAAGACCACACCGGTAAGGACTTCAATGTTTTAATAATATATCCAAAAAAATTTAAGTTTTTATCCTCTGGATATTATAATATTTTTTCCTGTTGTGTTAATTTTTTTTCTTAAAAGTATATTTGATCAAGTCTTTTGAACAGGTTCTAAATCGTTGTCCACGAACGAAGTTGTTTAAACATGTTGGGTCTTTCAACTATAAAAGATTGCTTCCAATTTTCTTGGAAACTGTAAAGTCTAATTCCTGTAAGTATCAGTTCTTATTGTATTGAAAGATATGGTTTTGTAAAAAATGTTCAATTTGAGTTTTTATAATTGGCATCTGTTGTTTATAACTAAATTTACAACTTTTAGGTGCTTCAAATAATGATCATCACCCAAAAGTTCAGAAGCTTTTAGATCATGCTCCAGCTGTTCCAATTTCAGTTTCAAACTTTTTAGTAAATCGGACAAGTGCTTCAAATGACTGTGTTCCTATGGATGATAGTACATGTGATTCTGGTGCTCAGAAAGAAACAGAGTTGCATACTTGTGATTTAAATAATGATAGTTCAAGCCCAATATCTCAACTGCCAGATAAACAGATCGTATCAAATGGACTTGACAAGCTGGAGAACTTTGTCAGTTCACCAATTTCTGTTCCGAGAGATTTACTAACCACCCCTTTAAGGCCTATAGCTGATGAAGTTGACACTAGAGAAAAAGAGGCTACACCTGCCCTGTCTACTGAGGAGAGGTCACCTGAAACACTTGGAAATTATCAGAGCTTGTCCCAACTGAAAGTCTCAGATCAAGTTAGTGCCCCCACTGTTGGTTCTCAAAAAGGAATTTTGAGAAGAAACCCCAGAGGATGCCGAGGGCTTTGCACATGTTTAAACTGTGCTTCTTTTCGCCTTCATGCAGAAAGAGCATTTGAATTTTCTAGAAACCAGATGCTAGATGCTGATGAGGTTGCCCAAGACCTTATGAAGGAACTATCCCATCTCAGAAACATTTTAGAAAGTAATATTAATAATGATGGTGTCAGTGACACTCCTGTTTTTGATGGAAGCCAGGTGAGTACTACACGATCTTTCAATTTCTGTTGGTTTTAATGTTTCTTCTCTGATCATTTTATCATTCTTAACTATATCTGTACAGAGCTACCCCTCTTTACATGCAAAATAGTGATAATGTAGCACAGAAATAAGAGGAAAACACTAATCAAATCAAGACTTTTTATCTGTATATTTTCAGGTGAAAGAAGCCTGCAGGAAAGCATTTGAAATAGAACAACTGGCAAAGGATCGGCTTAGCCAAATGAATGATGATCTTAACATGCATTGCAGAACACCGGTATGTGCATAGTCATTCCAAATAAACAATTAGTTTATAGTCATTCCAAGTAAACAATTAGTTTATTTAGCTTGTTTTGTGCAGAGTCTGCAGCCACCAAGTGTTAAATTTTCAGATCACGTTGAAGAAAAAGTCATTCAACCAGAAGCATAAGAATAGCCATTTGCATCTCTTAAGCTATCTATCACTTGAATAGACATCTGTTTCTAAGAGATGGAACAAGTTCAGCTTAATGTTAAGAAACTAAAACAAATACCTGGAACTATGTTGGTACTTGATATTTCAAGCAGTATGGGGGAAAAAGTGACAGGGAGAAGAAGAACCTTGTAGAGATTTGTTTTAATTCCACTTTTTCTTGGGTGTTCTGTAGATACATTTTTTTTTACAGAGGGGTTAATATTTAATTTTCATATTCAAAGAAAATTGGACTTATTTTTCTGGCTGATTATCAACTAGCACTTACAAATATTGGTTCCGGATACTTGGACCTATTTAATTTGTTTTTTTTCAAATTGTCCTTTGAGCGGTATTTATTTTCAAAAACTGCTTCTCATTTTCTAATCTTTAAATTCTTCACTATCTCTCACTGATAACCAAATATAAACGAAGTACCACATTGCATTTGCAATATTAGTATTTCATTCCATAGGTAAACTGAGATGTTGAATGATTGTGTTTTTTTTTTCTTTCATTTTAAACTCAATTTAATAATGTTCACGTAAGTTCAAGTTAAGTGTCATGTATGTAGGGTCTGAGTTTTTAGATTATGAGTATTAAATTTAAGTATAATCATGTAAATTCAATTCACGTATCACATGCAAATGATGCAATGTACTCAAACTGCATGTTTAAGTATGTTGTCACAAACTTAGTTCAAATGCGTATACAATAGCAAAATATTATGTGTTTGATGAGTGTGACCCAAGAAAATAGGAGTTAACTGGCATAAAATCATTTTTATTAGAATTTAGATATGTTCATTTCTATTATATATGTACTTCCAAATTATACGTGTATTATTGATTTGTAGTTTATATATAAATTGGTTAATGAGATTATTAAATATGCTCATTCCACAAGGGTAGGTTGAGGTATGTTCCCCTCTCTGGGTTTGATATAACATTTAGAAAGATTATCCCATAATGAAATTGATTAATGAAATATTTTTCACCCATGCCATTGTTCAAGAGATAACTTTGCCCAAAATTTTTTGATATGTATTTTCTCTTCATCGGACAACTTTCAACCAAATTTTCCTGTATGTTACACTATATGTTCGTCAAAATATTTATAATCAAGTTTTTTAATGTTATAATCTTCACGAAATAACTAGTTTACAAATATTTTGGTACTCATTAGTTTGTTCATTGGTAGTCATTCGTTTGTTTACCGTATAACTTATAAATAAGTTATCCGATGAACAAATTGATGACTACCACATAACTTTATCTGACGAACAAATTAACGACTATCTAATAACTTATAGGTAAGTTATCAAATAAACAATGATAGGGGTCAAAACATTTTCATTTTTGGAAAACTTGATTAAGATGTAAAAATTGAATAGTAAAACTTTCAATCATCTAATATGCTTGCTCAAATTGATGTGGTTGTAAGTTCCACCAACACCATCACATTTGATCCATAATTTAGTTTGAAGTATGTTTCTTATGTTTTTTTTTTCGGGAACAACAAACAATATATTAAATCACAAGCATAAATAATGCCTTAAACTAATACAATAAAATATTAACCCTAAGTCCTCTGATGCACAATGTCAATAACACTAACATTAAAACAACGCACTGCAACTGAAACCAATATCCTTGATAAACTATATAAAATTTTATAAGACTCAACTAATTACACCAGCAAATTGAAGCCTAAAGACACCTGTATAGAACACTGTTAAGTTGCAACCACATAAACTACCTAATCAGATGATCATACCAAAAGAAACAATCAATATTACTCCAAATTGAGTATGTTACACTGCTATTCAAACAACCTCATACTACAACCAACATTTCTGCAAAAATAGAAGATGCATAATCATCCCGTGCAACTTCTAAAATGATCCAGCTGCAACAGACCTACACTATTGAACTACCAACAAACCTCCACTAAAGTCAGTACACCTCACAACAACACCAACTCCTGCACGAACAACAAAGCCCCAACTCTACCACACTTGTCAAATCATCAGATAGAGAGACACCAGATCATGCAGTTCAATACTGCCCAATCCAACATGATGAAAATTACACCTCAGCAAGAACAAGGCATGCCCTTAGATTCAAACACCATTGAACAATGTTGATTTTCAAGCTTATAAATTATGCACAACAACCTCCATGAGTAATCTTTAACATCCTTAACAAACGTTTCCAAGTCTAATTCCTTGTTGCAAAACATTTTTGTCCTTCCTAGCTTTCCAAATGTTCCAGACACACGCGAACCAAACTACACAAACTTTCAAAGACACTTTCCTTGTGCCTCTAACCAGAACTTCAAACTAATTAAAATAGGTCCAATCCTTCTTTCTGAAGAGCAGTTGTTATTTGAAGTAAATTATACACAAATTGCCAAATACTTGCAAAAAAGGGGTAAAATATACTTTTTTGAATGGTCCATTGATCACACTGAATCGCACTATGTTTCTGGCTCGAATATCACATGTTTTCCTTAGTTTTTATTATCATTATCTCGTATTATGCTTGTATTTCCTTTGTTTTCAGGATTCTTGACCTTTCGGAGCCCTTAGTGAAGAAACGAGCCAAAACGCCAGAAAAATAGGGCTTTTCAAGTAGATTTACACTTATGGCGTCCTACACCGTGCCGGCCATAGAGAACGCCGTGACATGGCCCACTCCTTCATGAAGCCAACTGCCACGATCACACGATCCCATCAGTTACTCATCACCGCGCCCGCGGTGGAGCTGCCGCGCCTGCAGCCTTCACAAAAAGGTTCTCGCTCAAAAGGAGTTGAGGGGCACTCCTGTCCTTACGCTGATCCAGAATCTACTACGTATAGTTCAGTTTTTCATTTTCGGTTATTTTATCCAAGCTTAGTACAAACTTAATCCATATACTATCAGTTTTTGTAAAGTAGTAACCTCTTCACATCGGGGAGTTACTACGGTGTATATTGAGTTGTAATCGAGTCTTAGAGCACTTTGGTTGAAGTTTATCATACCAGCCTTCACTTTGTATCAAGATTCAATCTCCGATCGGAGTAAGGTTCAATTTACTTGCTTTGTTTATTTTCTTGCTCTTACCATAGTCTACAAGTTTTATAGACTCTAAATGCTCTTACCATAGTCTACATGTGTTATAGAATCTAAATGCTCTTACCATAGTCTACACGATTTATAGACTCACACCCTTTTTAATTACTCGCACTTACCATAGTCTACATGTGTTATAGACTCGCAATTACTATGTCTGGCTAAATTATAAAGGTTTGAATGTAATGATTGTGATCATGTTTGTGTTCTAATTGTCATGTTAGTGAAAATACTCTGGGGATGTTTTGCTTTTAACTTAAGTCGATTTATGTTTAAATGTTTATTGGGTAAGATCGAAAGCCGTCCATATCAAAGATATGACTTGATTATTATTTAACCAAACAAAAGAAGCGAAAGCGATTTGATTGGTTAAATAGGAATCATTAACCTTTTTAGAAAACGATTTTGAAACTATTTTCAGACGCGTTTGTAGGTTTGAAATCTGACTCTTGTTCAAAATCCAAGAGTCTCTTTAAGTTAATCTTTCCAAGTAAAATCACTTTTCTGTTAAGTCAAAACTATCAATTTCTTAAAAATAGATTTACTGCTTTAACGCGGAAGGAACCCTTTATATGTGACAATAAAGGAAGTTAAATTAAAGAGTAAATTCGGTTCTTAGTAGCCAAAAGCTACAAGTTCCTGTTAAATTGATTCTTTGCTACAAATAGAAAATACTGCCCCATGAGTCGTTTCATTTATGCATGTCTAGATCATAGTCTAGTTTCATGATTTACATTTCAACCCATCGCTTTAAACTGTTGTTTACTCCGCTCACTTACCTTGTTGCACTGCACTCACAACAATATTCCTGTTTCACCTTAGATAAGCACCTTAACAATAGAGTTGATAGATTGACGATTGGTCTCTGTGGTTCGATAATCTTTTATATTACTTCGATAGGCTGTGCACTTGCAGTACTATATTTAGGCTATACGTTACAGACCCATCATCCATTGCAAGAAGAAGTTTATGTGTTACAACCTCCTATATTTGTGATATATAACAAAGAAGGGATGGCGAACAAGCCGCATAAAATTTTGTATGTACTGAAGCAAGCCTAAGAGCTTAGAATATGGAAATTGATTAATTTTTCAAGCATCAGAGATTCAGAACATGTGAAATGGAGTATGGTTTGTACATGCAACATACCTCTGATGGCAATCTAATTTTAGCGTGTCTTTATGTAGATGACATATTGCTAACTTGGAGCTGTAGTTCTGAGATAAACAAGTTCAAAAGGGTTCTAATGAATGCTTTTCATATGACTAACCTTGGAAATATGGTATATTTTATAGGGATGAAGATTCTATGCTCTAAAAAAGGAATCATTATACATCAGCTGAAGTATGAACTTGAATTGCTGAAGAGATTTGATCTGAAGAACAATAGGTTTGCAGCCACACCTGCTGAAAAAAACATAAGCATGACTCTAATCCAAATGGTAATGATGTAGATGATATAAACTTCAAACAATGGGTTGGCTCTCCGAGATATCTGTTCAATACCAGACCAAACATATGTTATGCAGTTGGTATGATGAGTAGATTTATGAGTAAACCAAAATGGTCACATTACCAAGCTGCAGTCAGAATCCTCTAGTATGTAAAGTGAGCTTTGAAGCATAAAATTATGTTTCCATCTGGAGTGTCATATGATGCTGAGCTAACTTTATATTCATACTTTGACTGGTGTGGAGATAGAGTTGACATAAGATGCACTATATGTTACATGTCTATGTATCTAGGTGCTCCCATTTCTCGGTGTTCCAAGAAGCAACCAGTGGTTGCATTGTCAACATGTGAAGCTGAATACACCGATGAAGCATTGTCTGCATGTCAAGCTATTTTGCTGATGAATTTGATGCGCGAGTTGAAGTTCAACGTGAACAAACTAGTCAAGTTGATGATTGATAACAAGTCAACAATAAACCTTGCCAACAACCCTCCGCTACATGGGAGAAGCAAGCATATAGATACTAAGTATCATTTTCTACGAAATCAAGTTCAAAATGGAGTGCTTGAAGTTGTTCACTGTAGCACTCATAAGCAACTTGCAAATATGCTGACCAAGGCTATCAAGACTGAACACTTCATCAATTTGAGGGATCAAATTGGTGTTGTAGATTTTAATTGGCTAGATATGAATTAAGGAATGGTGTTAGATGTAATTCAAATTCAACATCTTCATTTAAGTTGCATTTGGTTTTGCATTTGTGTTTCATTTCATCTTGGTGTTAGTATATAAACCCAAAGTGAATTTCATTTGTAACAAATTTACCAGATTTCACGATTTGAGAAATTGAGTTTTGAAAATTAGTTACAATTTTTTTTCTCTTTTTTCTATGCATTCTTTCATCTCCATTTTCTTCAATTCTTATGTATCAATGGGATGTGAACTCCAACAGTAAAACGACATAGTGGAGGAAATCATATAATTAAGAGTTCGGAGAAGAATAAACTTGAATACATAGAGCAAAAAAGATACCTCAAATATTATGATGAGTTACTTAGAGAATTTGAGAAGTTGCATGAATTTGGAAGTTAGGGAAGTTATGAAAGTATATAGAGGACAAATGAGTTGGATCTAATGTCCAAGAAGGAAATATATTAGATCGAACGACGAGAGTGAGGACCTCAAAGGCTGGAAAAGACCCAATGATCGAATCTCATGTAAAGATACCAAAATTATTATTCCTCTTAATGTAATAGTCCACCTATATTATTGATGAATCCACTAAATGTGAACCTTAACATATGCCCTATAGACCTTGAGCTACTAGCTACATAGAGATAAGGGAGAACACAAATGGTCGGGGGTAAGTTACCAGGACATTTTACCACTAAGAAAGAAGCACACACAACCTCAAATTTCTTCAAGGTCACACCTTATCCCCTAGTTTGAGTCACGTTCGAACTCAATAGTCTTGCAAGTTAGAATCTTTAAAGTCTAGGAACGACAACCCTACTGTTCTCTAGAAAATAGAGAAAGGTTAATTAACAAAATATTCCCATGCGGTCTCCGAACCAGACAACAAGCAATTATTTTACAGCTAAGAAGACATCTTCACGTAACACAAGAGGTTACAACACATCAATCTCTCGTAAACCTACTAAGCAAGGAATGCTATTTAAGGAATATGTCAATATTCAAAATAAACACCAGAGAAACCCACAATCTACCCTTTAAAGATAGTTCCAACTTGAAGTTCGACCATCACCAAAATGTTACAGAAAGGGACACATTAGCACTCAAAAAAGTCAAGGAAGTCTCTACTTTGAGCATTGAAGCAAACCAAGACCTAACTTTGTCGACCATGTCTTGAGGGTCCTCTGTTCTAGTGTGGACCAAGAATTCATCCACTTGGATCCAACATCATACAATACCTATAAGAGATCACCTACACGAGCCTTCAAATTCATCTGAGGATTTTGGGTCCAGAGAATGGTCACACCATAACATTTTATTAGATCAAGGCTGACCAACAACTCAAGAATCATGAATTAGGTAAACACATAGATGTGCCTACTATAAGGTTACTGACAACAAAAAATGTTTTAGTACTATGCAACTTTGGGTTGAACCTTTTCATAAATTTTATTTACATTTGAATAGATCGTCGAATAATTGAATATATCGTAAGTCTCTATCGATATGATAATTATCAATACTTTGATACCGCTAGCGAGACTATCACAAGCGTAACATATGAACAATAACAATAACATGAATACACCTAAAGAAAAATAAATATTTTTAAGTTTCTACAATGTTAATACAAAGAGAATTGAAATGTTTATAATAAAAATGTGAATGACAATATATAGTTTATGAAGAAAAATGAATTTGGAAGGTTAAGAAGGAAAAACAAATCTACAAATTCATAATAATATTCATAACACTAAGACTATTTGTACATTTTGTTAGTAAACCATTATTAATGAGAAGATTCATTCAAACGATGTTGACTTCTGGAGAACTTGTCCTGTTTTTTTTTTTTTAACCTGTCATGCATCTTGTTTTCCTATGCATCTTGATAACAGTATATTAATTAATCTACAGAACAACATATATAAACTTGAATATAACTTTTTATTATATGAACATAACCACTTAATATACATTAACAACTATAAATCACTAGATTTTACCATTGAAACAACAAGTAGATAGCAAACTATAAAAAATAATCTAAGACATAGTATTTTACAAAGCCATTAAGATAATTAATCCAACTTTAGAAGTAGTAGTAACATTTATCTTAGTGCCTAGTGGCTACACTCAACAGGAACACCTTGTGGGAAACGTTTGAGATCGTTACAATAATTGTAAATCATGAAGTACTTTTGAACCCATCTCAATCTTCTTCTACCATAAGCATCAAGTTCATTTATCTGCCATTCAGAATCAGAATTTGAAGTTGAAGATGACTTGGATGAGAACTGAGTGGCCTTGAAATTACGGTAGTATGCTGTAAAGGGTGCTTTAGACCAATCAGTTTTCACCAATCCACCTCTTGTGGCCCAGTCATCAGCATTCCACAGGCTGGAGTAGATTCTCATTGGTTGGTTCTTTGGAAATGGAACACCCATAGATTCAACATTCTTGAATACCCTTATTGGTGTGTTATCAACCAAGAATCTGCAATTATTTCCAACTACTTAGTCCATTAGTCCAAAAAAAACTATGGAATAAATTAAACTATACTCTCTCGAGACACTAATTTACTAAACAACTGATGTATCTGGTCTATATCTAAAGACCAGATACACCCGTTGTTCGGTGACTTACATGATGTGTTGGGGCTTCCAAATAATGGAGTAAGTGTGGAAGTTTCTAGTGGGGTCAAACCAAAGGTAGAACTGTTGTTCTCTGTTACCTTTGCCTTGAGTGAAGATGTTTGTGTGAAGAATGTAAGGGTCACCAGTTGTGTTTCCCAAGAACTCAAAATCAATTTCATCATGGGTTGGCCCTTGGGATGACAGCTGTACCAAAGAAAATATAAAATCATTAAAATATTAGTCCGTGCCTGCACACCAGACTGGCTGCAGAGGTGCAGATTCGAACCCGCGACATACCGTAGATATATATAGTATGTACGAAAGCGACATGGAATTATTGACATCAAATTAAATGCTTGTTTTCTAGAACTCGTGAATGCACAGTTGAATTTAACAAATGTTGCTGTCTAAAGTATAAAAGTAGGACAATAATAGTCTCTCTTATTAAAAACATGATAAATCATGTCCATGAAAAATCAATGCTAGAGTTAGCTAAAAGTCTAAAACATTCAAACAAAGTCTATTAAATGAGTATAGTTCTATTATAGTATTGATAAGAGTACGTAACATGATGAAAAATGGTGTATAGATACAAAAACTTACGTAGTAAGCAGTGACAGTGCCTGCAGAATTACCAGCAACAAGCTTGAGTTGCATATCGATTCTTCCGAATAGGTACTCATTCTTTGATTTGAAGCCAGAGCCAGAGACTTTGTCAAGGGAAAGTGATAGAAGTTGGCCACCATTGAATATCTTAGCACGGTTATCACCCCATGTTAGATCAAAGTCTTGGAAGAAGCTACCGTTACAAGTAGACACCATAAAGGTTACCATTATGCCAATTAGCATAAACACATGAAACTCATTGTGAGTAGAATTAGAAGCCATTTTGGAGATAAAGAGAGAGAGAAGTTTTGCTTGTTGTGATATGATGTAATGTGTTAGAAAAAAGGGGGTATATATAGATTTGAGAACCTGAGGAAGGAAATTACTAGTTATTAATGATTTAAAAATCAAATCAAATTAGCATGTATAATTGATTGAATTGAAAAACTGAACAGTCAGCTATTTTTAGATATTCTCTCATTCATAAATTCAAATTATTTTCTCAGTTATTCATTTAAGCGTTGGAGTATTAATATTGTAAGTTTACTCCTATATTAAAAAATCAAAATAAAATTATATTTAATCGGTTCAACTGATTGAGCAGAAAAACAAATCAATTCGAATTCTTTGGTTCATTTGATTATGATTACACTAGGATTTGAAATTTGAATGAACTATATCTAATTTAATTGATTTTTCTTTACATTTAAAAAAAATATATTCTCTAGTTCAATTCAATTTTTAAAATATTGAAACAAATAGATAGAGAGGTATTGTGGTATGGTAGGAGTAGCAGGATGGTGGGACTTGTGATGGAGCAATAACTTGAGAACGGATGGTCCAAAAGCTGTTGCCAGCTTAGCAAACTTTAAAAGCTGGAACCTTTTGTTTGGGCAGTCCTTATACTTTAATGGATTTTGGGGTTATGTTATTATTTGGTTTCTACACAAAATGCTATATTCAGTATGAGTAATGATTCTATTTTATATCAATTGCATTGCTAAAAAATTTAAAGCATGTTTTGATATATTTTAGGTAGACCCCACTTTTGTATGATTTGGAAAAATAAAATTATTTTGAAAACTGGTGATGGATGCCAACTGGAAGTGGTATGGTAGTAGAATAAAGCCATCAAAGTATTTTACTGGTACTTCACAGGACCACCAATCATGAATTGTAGAACCAATAAGATGGTGCCACGTGGTTTGGTTCATGTATTTGTGTAATTTTTCATTTTGTTGTGAAAAATCTTGTACCGGATTGGCTAGTTATAGATGAGGCTGCCTAGAAATGAAAGTTGTGAGAATTTGATTGTAATTTTTACCAAACAAGTTTTTGATATGGTTAATTAAAACTAAATTAAATCAATTAATAATTATATGGAGTAATATTTAGGACTGTTCATGGATGTTTGTGAGAAAAATTTAACCGAACTAAATTAAATTATAGTAAAAATTTATTCAAACTGAATCGAACAGTTTTAATTTTCTAAAAATCGAACTGAATCTATTGATTTGGTATACTGTTTTAAAATTTCAAACCCTACTAAACCGTTAGATGATAATTTTTTCCAAACCGGACTATTTATCAAAGATCCAAACTGTTAAGCTATTTTTTAATTTTTTTGTTTACAAAATCTTTAACAGAATTTATTATTTTTATATTTGGTTCGATTTAGATTCAGTTTTAAATCGGTTTGGTTTCAGTTATATTTCAATTCTAATACTATTTATGTATAATAATTTAATTTACTAACTAAATATAATAATTTAGTTATTTTAAATTTAGTTCAATTTTAACCCTGCAAATGTTCAACTTAAAATAAAGCTTATATTTATAAATAAAATAAAATTTAGATGGCCCACTCTATTAAGTTTTCATTGTCAAGAATTTGAATTTTGGATGATTAAAATTTTAAAATATGTAGTCACGAGACATGAAAAGATACGGCATGGTTATCCACTTCAGTGATGCTGATAACATTTTCTGCTTTCTCTTTGGGTTGCTTGTGTTTTAATTTGTCTTTTTTAATGATGACAACAAGTCAACAAATTGGATGTGGATTAAATATCAAATATAATAAAAATTACATTTATTTCTCAAGCATATTAAAATAATATATACTTGCATGACAAATTATTGATGACACAAATTACAAGTGCATGAACTCTAACATCTTTCAATTTTGTAAATTATTTGACGACTCACATCTCATCGGATAATATATAGAAAGTATATTTGATTTGATGGTGAATATAATTAATTTTAGCAAAATTAAATTTGATAGAATTAATTTTAATATAAATGAATTTAGTTGAATTGTTTTATGTTTAAATATATTTATGTAAAAATAAGTTGAACAATAAATTTTAGTTTAAAAATAACCCTAAAATCAATTATGGAGGCAGAAGCTACAAATTCTAATTTTAAGTAGAAACAATTCTAGTTAAACAATAAATTTCAGGGTAAAATTCATCCAAAAATCAATTATGGAGGCAGAAACTACAAATTCTAACTTCAAATAGAATCAATTTTGGAAGCAGAATAAATTCTACTTTAACACAAACAGGTTAAAATCATTATTACTGAATTAATTTTGCACACTAAAAGTGTCTTCATCCCTTCTAAAATTGAAACCAAACATACACGAACAAAATAGAATATGTATAGTGTATAAGTGAGATTGATTCTCACTTTACAAATCGATTTTGTATAAATAAGTTACGTCAAACCATATTTTCTAATATAGTATCAAATATCCATTTAAGATTCGATAGATCATCTATCTATTAGATTTCTGCTACTGAATCACCTTCCGTTTATTTCCACGTTCCAAATGATTAATCTTAAACTTGAGAACATGTGTAAAGAATTCCACATCGGACAATATACTTATAAATAAAAGCAATCATTATCCTACAAATGTTCATTTTACTTGTATTTTATTTGGAATGAGTTGAAATTTTAGATTTGCATCTTCTAATATATCTGCTCCACCTCTTTTTTTTTTTTGTCAGTACAAACATTAACAAAAAAAATTTTTGTTGCAAATTTTAGCCTTTAGAAGTTCAAGGTGCATGTTTGCCGCACTCTCATTCTAGCTACCAATGTTTTAGGCACATTCTCAATTATGTCTGACTCACATCCTCAACTACAGTTGTCCAGTTCTATTTTTTTTAGAGATTTAAAAGATGGATATGTCTTATTGTCACCCCTATTATTTTTTTACATTCAACTTTTAACACTCTCTCTCGCATTTAACATTATTAAATTTGATGTGTGAATATAAATAATAAGAGATAAAATAATAGATAGTTCAACAGAATTTTAACAAAAGTATGGTATTATCTTAGAATTTAAACTATGCTAAACTGAATCTTAAACAGAGTTATAAAATAGAAGTTGTCTTTATTTATAAAAATATATTCATGTCATAATATATGTGTGATAAAGAGATTTTCAATTAGTTCAAAGTTCAATTCTTCCAAACAACTTGTTTTTAAGTGAGTTTCATGAACTACTTGAGACTCATGACAAAATTGTAAGAATCACCAACCATACACATGTAATGTTAATTAAACTTCACCGACTAGTTATTGGTTATGGGGGGAGATAGTAAAGTGGGAATCGAAGTATGGCAACCAGCTAGCAGAATCTCCAACCTTTAAAGTCATTAAAAATATGATACCTTATTTAAATAGTAGACCTCAAATGGACCTCAATTTTTATGTGAATATAATCTATAATATATATGGTTTTCTAAGAAAACAAAGAAGCATTAATTGATTGAATATTATATGGAAGCATTTGGTGTAGCAAGTGATTATAAAGTTTACAACGAGATGAATGTGAGTATAGAATTAATAGAAAGTGAAATGTCTGAATGCAACTAAATTGGTTGGATAGATGATATATATTGTCACATATAGAGAGATGCATTGATTGATTAAAGCTACTTTTTTTTTGAAAGAATTAATGAAAGCTACTTATTCCCCTTGGAATAACAGCATTCATGAAAAGCAAAAATAGATCATAAAAAATATGTGATTTCAACCCCTAGCTCAATAATGAGATGTTTTTTTATAATCCTTTTTTAGGGCATATGCTTTTGGTGGTGAAAGAATTAAAGTAGGTATATGGCATCAATGAGTGGGTTAGTGACAATAATTAATGAGAATAATTGTGGAATTAAATATAATGGATGTGTATCATGATGATTTATTATTAAGCATATATTCTATTCAAGAAAAGTAGTTTAACATTTTAACCAAACACTTGGTTCGAGTTGATAAACAAACTTCTATTAAGAAACATGTTCAGAAAATATCGAGTTTGATTTTTGATAGAAATAATGTTTATTCAGTGTTATAATCTCTCGGCATGAGTTCTAGAATATTAGGGCTTCATTCCTCTATAAACTAGAGTGCAAAAAAAAAAAAAAAATTTAACATTTTTCTCACAAATAAAAAGATTATTTATGATAAATAATTTATTCAAATAAAATGCCAACACTACCGAATATTTGCAATTCATGGAAGCCATAGTTTGAACTTAATGTTTGTGATCCGCGAACCAACAAAACAACTAGTGTTTTGAGCTAACATAAAAATGGTTGGTTAGTAATTTATCATAGGACGGAGAAATTGGGTGGTAGACAAGGTAAGTGTGATGTGTTTGTATGATGTGTTTGTGAAAATTTGAATATTATTAAAAAAAAGTTATACCATATTAACATGTCATTCAAACTCAATAGCTAGACCGTCGGAAAGAGGTCTATGACATTGTACACCCTCCGGTCACATTTATAAGAAAAAAAAATGGTTTTCACGATTATTAAGAAATTCAATTAAGTGTAGTTAACTTTTTAGATTTTGGAGAAAACATTGATTAAATTTACTATAATATCCTCTTTATTAAATTTAATGAAGTATTGGAAAATGAAATATAGGGGTATCTTAGGAATTACAGCATTAAATGATTTAGTAATAATTGATTTTTGCTTATAATAGTGACCAAGAATTAGACCATTTTTTTTGCTTATAATAGTGACCGGAGGGTGTACTTGCTAACAAATTTGTGGAAAGAGGTCTATGACATTGTACTTGCTAACAAATACAAATGTGTCACATTTCTATGCTGATATGAATGATATGAATGGTCAGAGACTTAAATGTTTAGGAGGGTTTTAGGGAAAGCTTAGGAGAGTTTTAAGGAAAGCTTACGGTAGTGAGAAGCGTTCTTTCAAATGTGTTTTGGTGTGGAAAGAGCAAAATCACAAGAGTGAGAAAGTCTATATTTTAGAATATATTTTTGTGTATTTAGAATATTTCTTCTCATTCTAAGAATGAGGTATTTATAGAGGCCTATGAACCTAAATTTAGGGTTTTTTAGAAATAGCAACCACCCACCTAATCATGGTAGTGAATCGTTGAATCCTTATTTTCAAAGGAGACTTTCAAATGTGTTTTGGTGTGGAAAGAGCAAAATCACAAGAGTGAGAAAGTCTATATTTTAGAATATATTTTTGTGTATTTAGAATATTTCTTCTCATTCTAAGAATGAGGTATTTATAGAGGCCTATGAACCTAAATTTAGGGTTTTTTAGAAATAGCAACCACCCACCTAATCATGGTAGTGAATCGTTGAATCCTTATTTTCAAAGGAGACGTGAATTATTCCCTTGAATCCGGTTTGAATTAACTCTGACTAAGACATGTCATTTTCCCAAACTGGGCAAGTGGGGAGTGTCATGGGCGAGTTTATGTCCCTTGTGGGCGAAGGATTATGTCGCCCTTTGTTGACGGCATGACTTTCTCGTCCTCAGTGGGCCCTTCACAAATATACCACTACACAATCCTTCACGCCTAATAGCTTGTTAAAAGGAAAATTATGCGTCCAGCTGAGCAACACGGCCCGAGTCAAACAACACGACTCGTGTTGGACTTACTTTTCTTGCAATTATTGATCATTTTTACTTCAATTTTGGTCCTAAACACTCCTTATAACCTGGAAACATATAACAACACACCAAAACGTATAAAATGGAAACAAACCGTAAAATCACACAACAAAACAGAAAGAAAACAAGATAAAAACGCGATGTAAACACCACACATCAAACACCCCCAAAATTAAATCATTCTTTGTCCTCCTAAGTTCAGACTCAACAATGTGTTCAGTTGGGATAAGAAAAAACTAATCTAATCAGCTAGAGAAATTGGCAAGACCTCGTTTATGTGAAGAGAAATGAAGGAGTAAGTTCAAGAGACCATTTCAATCTTTTCAATTCCAGCAATTTACTAGTCTAAAGTATTACAAAGGCAAACGAGTTGAAAGATTTTAGTTTTGTTTTTCCTGTCTAGACAATATTCAAATAGATCTATTCACTTTCTCTTCATTTTTTTTTTCTAACCAAAGAGAAAGCTTTACTGATAAACAAATAAATTAATAAACCAGGTCAGAGATAACCATATGTGAGATATTACAACTTCCAAATTCAATCATTATTATTACTAGCAATCTCACCATCAATTGATGCATCTCCAAGAACTACAGAACATTCAGTTGGTGCACTCACACTCTCACACAAGATCATCTCTACAGTCAACATGAACCAACAGAGATTATGAAGTCCACCCAAGCGTATTTGATATTGAAAACAGAAAAAAGAAAAATCCAAATTCTCCATTTAACATTTCATATGGAATTTTGCAGTCCGAAGTCTGTCATATTCAACAAATCTAAATAATCGTTTATACATGTGCCACGAGTTAAAATTCAAAACTAATACTAGAATTACAAAAGGTAACACAAAGGATCAATTTTATGTTTAGATCATCTCACACTATAGCAGATTGGGGTCAGTTGCACTTGAAACATCAAATCCAGGAGGTATAAAAATAACGTCATCCCATTTTGATGTAGAATTCTCCTGCAAAATTATTTTATTGTTAGTTTCAATTTTCAAAGTAAGTTCCTTATATAGAAAAACTCCCTTGTATTTTCATCTTCGGCAGTAACATGACACTCACCTTCATTTCCTTTATTACATCCTCTAGAGAAGCAACCTGGAAAAATAGATCATGAGTAAAGTCTATTGGACCAAACAAAACAAACAGGTGTTTTGAGGGGGACTACTGAATCTGTACCTCTATGTCTCCTTGTCCGGAAGACAATTTTATTCTATTCAGCTGACCAGACGCCTTTTCAATTGAATTTTCTAAATCCTCCTGTAAGAAATTCAAAATGCAAGGAGCATAAAAATTTGGCTTCATTTATAACTACCTAAACTCAGGTAATTCAATGCAGGCGCATTAACTACACCTTTCTGAAGAAGAGTGGACGATATCTCTTTGTCTGGTTCTTCAATATCAAACTTCTGGACTGTAATCCACCAATATAGAATTTAAAACACTAGTTCAGGGATTCCAGCAAGAAAATAAATGAAGTGCAATCACAAATTATGTCTCTAATATATTGGCAATACATTTGAACAAAACCAGTTCATAGTGTCTTGTTAAAGAGTACCAGACATCTACTTTCTTCATGCCATAAATGTCATAAATCCATTAAACATTAAACATTGAGTACATTTGCAGATCCAAGACCTTCAAACATCTTAAGGAAAAGGAGTTTTTTAGGTCACCCTAGGTCTGTATGCAACTCATGCATGAAAAATCAATTGCTACAGTTTTGATACATATCATAATAAGGGGAAGCAAAGATGCAGGACTGAAATAGAAGAATTGCCTACTGATGGTTAGTATTTGGTGTCAGGTATTTACAGTTTTAAAGTCACGGATAGAAGAAATGAACCATGGTTTATGAATCGTGGACGGGAGAGGCTGATGGTGTGTGCCGGCAGGAATTTCTGGCTAGCAATGAATTAAAATAACTTTTGATGGTCTATATTTTGAGCTTCATGGATAAAAGTAAAACACTAGAAAAAATGAAAAATTTCTTTTAAAAAGAGATTTGAGTACTTGCTTCAGTCATTCGCATGCAAAAAAAATTCGTGCAAACATAAGTGATGTTAAAAGGAGTCAAGTCAAAACAGGATTTCTTGTAACTATAATTTTTAAAATTTAAGAAAAAAGACTATGATAAACTTAAGAAATAAAACCTACATTACATCAGTCAAATTGGACTAGGATCTCTTAAGCAAGGTCTAAAATTCGAGCCTTGTAGATGGACAAAAACCGGCTACCAAAAAAATAGGCTTCAGAAATAGAAGTTTTCATAAATTTATATTTTAAAAATATTTCAACAAATATCTTGTTTTTATTGATGACCAAGCCTTATGTGTCTCTAAGAGGAACACAGCTTTGCTCTTTAGGAGGGGGTGCTAATAATATGTTCTTTGAGGCAGATTAATGGCTTTTCATAATTACAATCATGTGCTTTTAAGATACGCAATCATTTTTCTTCTTCTCCATTTTTTAAAACAATTCGTTTTGATTTATTTAGATGCAAGTATGCATGTTCTTAATCTTCCACTCAATTTGGCATGATTTTGCTTCTACTTAAAAACAGATAAGCAGTACAGAAGCTCTTGATTCCCTGTCGCAAAAAACCGGACAAGGCTGTCATTGTTGAGACAAGGATCCGAACCCTAAATAAATCAGTCATTTATTCTCTTTTTTCCCCACATTAATATTTTATATAGTATTAACATGTTGCAAAACATTCCTTGAATCCCCTATAATTAGATTGCTTGCAACCCATGAACTAAGAAACAAATGACATATCCAGAGTTAAATATATGAGAGAAGAACCTGGAAAACTGGAACACCAAAAAAGTCAGCGGAAGGAATACCAGATTTCTCCCTCTCCTGCAGAGCACAAGCATAGGCAAACATTACTGTATAGCTCAAATGACAAGCAACAATCTAAGTAGATACAGGCAAATTTTAAGTATGCATGACCAATTTTCAAACATCGCACCAAACTGCTGCAAATAGAATCAGTAGAATACCAGAGTAATCAAGCTCAACTTTGGGTATTTAACAAATCAAAAGTCTCGGTGAATTTCTTGCTAAGTGTTTTATCAACAAACTAAGGTTCTCCAAAAGAAATATTTGCCATCATGAATTACGTAAAAACTATAAAGTATTAACATGAAACTAGTTCAAAAAGAAACTTCTTTTACCCTCTTCCACCATAAGGTGGCATCACAACCAATCAAAATTCCAAGAATATCATTGGACTATAAAACATTTCAGTTAATAAAAACGTGATTTAATAGTACTTACTTTCAAGGTTTTGGATTACAGAACATGCATTGCTAGTGTAAATTACTTTTACTCATTGACGTCCAACTAAAAACCAGTATTTTGCAGTTACTTTTAAAATGTGGTTATAAAGTAGATATATGCGACAACATAATGAGTTTTATTGAATATCCATGTATAACTAATTTATACTAGCAACTTGCATTCCACATTGTTTCAACGACACAAAATTAGAAGGTAAAATGAATGAATTACACAAAGGAAGCCTAGTTATCCCTAAGACTGAAATGAAAAGAGAGGTTGAGAGGCATACTCACTTGTAACGCATTCTTGATTTGAGAGAATTCCGGTATCAATCTAAATGCAACACCATTTACTTTGAGTTGAAATACCTAAAAAAACGTGACAAACAAGTTTCAAACATCAAAATTAACTAAATAAATATACAAATAATTGTAATTGAAAGAGAAAAAGAAAGTGTATGAACGAACCTTGTTGAGAGCAACGGGAACGACTTTGGAACCTTGAGGCATGAGAGGGTCAATAGCAGTTACTTGGTGAAGTAACGCTTCAGCATCTTCTTTATTGAAGCAAAAGAGACCCAAATTTCTACCGGTGGAAGCGCCCGACACTAACATGAACTCATCCGCGGCGTTGCTGAGAGCGTAAACAGGAACGCCTTCCAGACGCTGCTCGATTGTCTCCGCCGCCAAGGGCCGGATACCATTGGGGGTTATCCGGGCCCACGGAGGAGATTTTGGGAAACGGTTTAGGTTGGTGGTTAGGTTTTGAACAAGGCCGTTGCAGCGGGTTTGGAATTCCGATAGGGCTTTCTGGAAATTGTCGAAGTTCATTTTGCTATGTGGTTGATTGCGGTTAGTTTGGGGTAGTTGCAGAGAAATAGGGGATATCGAAAGTGTGTAAGAGGGTTTAAGTTGAATGGATTGATCTCAAGTTGACGGTTGAGATCGTTTACGGTATGAACTGGGTACTGCAACTTGCAACGGATCACGGTCTCTGTAAATATAGAAAACTAGTAACAAACCCGTGCGTTCGCACGGGTTCTGGTACGGGACGCGCATTTGTTTCAGATGTATATTTTTTAATAGAAAAATAGCTGGTATCCGTTAAAAAATAATAATTGAATGTATAGAAAAGTGTTTGCTACCCGTGAAAAAATAATAATTGAATGTATAGAAAAGTGTCTGGTACCCGTGAAAAAATAATAATTGAATGTATATGAAAAAGTCTGGTACCCGTAAAAAAATTAATTGAATGTATAAAAAAATGTCTGGTACCCGTAAAAACATTTAGATCAATAAATTTTTTTAATACAAAATATAATTTTGTTATAAAATATGTGAATAATAGAAGATAAAAAAATTAATAAAAAAATAGAAGCGAAAAAAATTATGAATGAAAAAGATATGAGAAAAATTAAAGAGAAACCTTATAAATATAAAAAAGAAAATAATATTTGAAAATAAGTATAAAATTTATGAAGAAAGAAAAAATTGAGATAAAATATTTATGAAGAAAGAGAAAATTGAGATAAAATATTTGCCAATACGTTATAAACGCAAACCGTTTTAACTTTTAAGTATTAAAATAAATCTTTTAATTATTCCACTCATAAATTGTAGAAGGTAAAGTAATAAAAATATTTGAATTTAATTCATTAAAATATTTAAATATAATTTAATTTCTTTGTCAAAAAATGTTTGAAATTATAATTATTATTTTATTAAATAAGTGTTGGTTACAACATATAAAATTCGCTATTTTAGTCAAAATATTTGAATATAGTTTAATATCCTTGCATGCCCCATCGTTAAAAAAAATGCTACTTTAGTCACTCTTGTATCTATGGCTCTGTTTGGTAAGACATATTTTTGAGCTTATAGCTTATGTCTTATGTCTTATAAGCTCATATGATAATTTAGACCCGTTTGGTAACGGTCTTTTCATCACGAGCTTATAGCTTATTTTACTAACTTATAGCTTATTTTTCAGACGCTATTTCAAATAGCGTTTTAGCTTATGTCTTATAGCTTATTACTTTTTCTTCCTTTTTTATCCTTATTATTTCAATTAAAATCCATTTTTAACCCGTATAATTTATTTTAATTTAAAATAAAATAATTATATATTAAATATCTTTTATGTCATTTTACATTTATAAGTTAATTGAACCGCTAATTTTACCAAACACTTCAATGAACTTATAAGCTATCAGTCTCAACCATCCGCTATAAGCTATAAGTCATCAGTTATCAGCCATCAGTCATAAGCTATAAGCTATCAGCTAGCTTATCACTCAACCGCTATTTTTACCAAACAGACCCTATGAGTCTATGATTACTCTTGCCTACAGTTCTGCCATTTTTCTTTAGTCATCATTATTATGAAATATTATATTTTCTTTTTGGCTCATATAGATTTGTCCAATCACACTTAATATTTGTACAATCTTTCTATATATTATCTTTTTTCTTTAAAGCTTAGTATTTATAATATTGTTTTAATATTATAAAAAACATATATTATTTCTTTTATTCTTACACCAATTCATTTATTTACACTAATTAATAAACATTTGTGTTAATAAAATTTCGTTGTCTTTTCTTTTTAATAAAGATCAATATACTTATAATAATTATAAATATCAAATCTATTAATATTAAAAAAAATTTAATAAGCAATTTGTATCTAGTGGGTTTCGAACCTGGGACCTTGAGAGGAGCACACTCTCAAGACTAAGCGTTTCACCGTTAAATCACACACACGCACACAAATATATTAATATTAAATTAAAAAATATTTGGATCAATACATTCATGTCCCGTTATTAATCAATATTTGGATCAATAACTTCATGTCCCGTTAATAATCAATGTAATACGAATGTATATAAAAAAGAAAAACAAAATTATTTAATCGAAAGAGTTTATTGAAAAAGCATATTTTAATTTATATATGGATTAAAAAGAAACCGGTTCCCATTTATTAAAAAAAATTAAAATTTAGTCATTTATTTAAAAATAACACTCGCTATTAATAATATAATCCCTCTATCTTAAAATAATTATCTATTTAGATTAATAATAATAAAATAAATAGTATTTGGTGTCATGACACTTTGGCGTCAATTGATTTTATTCCTTTAAAAAAATATCACTTATTAATTTAAAAATAAAATTTCATTAATACTTTGACTAACAATCATAATAAAATTGTTATTTTGTTAATTCTAACTGATACAATATAAAGAAAGAATATGAGATTAGTGTATGTCCTTAAAAAAAATAATAAAGAAGAAACACATAAAATATGCATCTCTGTCTTTATTTTTTTATATATAGATGTTTTTTTATCTAAAAATTTGGAAAAAAGAATTAATTTTTATAAAGATTTACAAATACTAAAATTTATTTGTGTTAATTTTTTATAATAATATTTTATTTTTTATATAGCTGTCTTTTCTCTCAACTATGAATTTCATATAAATAATTTATAAAAAATTATTTTAAATAATATAATGAAAACATGTTAAGTCGTAGAAAAAGTCAAATATAATATGTATTAAAAAAAGTCATATAAGAAACCGCCTATTTTTTAATTTTTTATATAATAAATATATAATATTAGGTATCTACTAAAGTGTGATGCTTTTCTTAAAGTGTGATGTTTTTTTCAAGAACCTAATATAGCATAGCTATTATTTGTTATAGTAAAAAGGCTATGACTTGTCTATTCATTGTATTGTTATAAGACTTGCAAGATTAAAACGTTAAACTCATTTGTTATTGCTACATGACTTGCACGTTTAAATAAATTAAACCCATAAAAATAGGGATGGACAGATTTTTTTGAACACATCATATTTCTTTAATATTTTGAGACCCACAAAGTGTACCTACTCTACAAAATGTACCTACTCTGCAGTACTCAAGTGCTTTTAATATTTTGATACTCACAAAGTGCAGTACTTAAGTGCTTCATTATGATGAAATAAAGATAAATAAATAAATTTATTAGTAATGTAATACAGAAAAAAATTAGAAATGTGTGAAGTAGTTATAAAATATAATAATAAAATAATTTAATACTGAATTAATACACAATAATATATAAAATGAAAAAGTTATGTTAGGAAACAAATAATTTCTTTAATAATAATATAAGTAATAGAATAAATATTACATAAATTAAAAAAGTATGGAAACACAAAAAAGATGAGGTGATGTTGTATTTTATTTTAATGAACAAACGTGTCACATCTATGTAATATATGCTATTGCAGATTAATTTTATATTTTTAGAATATAATTTAGTGATAGCTTTGGTATAGTATGAATAATCATAGTTTTTCTTATATTGGTATAATATTTTTCTTATAGTCTTTTTATATTGAAAAGAATGTAGCATTCTAATAATTAAAAACTACATTTAATTCGACAAATATCGTCCAACATAAGATTTATACAATACTAATATTATAAAGTGACAATGGTAACAAAAAAATTAAATATTTTATTTTAGTTTTGTTAATTTATTTATAGAAATTCCATTATGAATAATTATTAACGAAAAAATTAAAGAGAAATTTTACACGTCATTTATAAATATTTATCCATATGGCAAAAAAGGAAAATTTTTAAATGATTATATTTTCAATCTATTTTATTCTTGTGAATGAACTTTAATTAAAAATGACTGATATTGTTTAAAATTTAAAAAGAAATAGTATTACCCCTACTAATTTTCTTTTTAACAGGAAGTTAAAAAAATAAATTCATAAAATTAGAGGACTAAAGTTGCATTTTACAATAAGTTTTAACTATTGCAATTTAAATAAAATTGATGAATAAATAAACCATTGAATTATATAAAGCATTATCATAAAGACCATTCAATTTATTGATGTTTCCATTTTTTTCATCTTGTTTTTATGTAGTTATAGAGAAACTAATTTTTTCATCTTGTTTTTATGCAGTTATGCAAAAATTTATAATTAAAAATCTTAAATATAAAGAAATAATTTTTCAAATCTATAAATAAATAAAACACATCTATAATAAGAAATAAAACAAAAGATATTTTTTATTTCAGCTTCAAATAGCACAAAAATAGAGTAAAATTTTCATCTTTAAACACTATAATGGTTTCTCTCTAAAAAAATAAACATTGGATCTAAATAATAAATTTTCATATTTTCTATTGATCTATATAATAACTGATGATAGGTATAGTTTAAAAAAATTCAAAATTAATAATTATTTTAAATAAAAATTAAATGGTGATACAAATATCAAATTGTTTTAATATAACTATTCGTGGATTCAATTGTTAATTAGTTTTTGCCACAATTATTTCTTGAAACTTCAAATGAATAATATAAATATGAGTTGAAAGTTTATCATTATGTTGAACTGAATAGCCTTAATAACAAATTTATTTGTATAATAGCATTTTTGCTCTTATATTTAATTATAATTATGTTCTTTTATTTATATTGGAATATGGAGTTGAACATTTATTTTGGACTGATTTATTTTGGACTTTGTTAGGGATAAAAGAGCATATTTGAAACTTTGTTCTGCTTATTTTTAAAAATAAAAAATAAATGTACTTACTTGTAGTGGTCTCTAATAACATGAAAAGACATAGAGATAGATATGTAATAGACATGACTTTGGCTTGTCATATCACAGTACACTAAAACCTTTCCTATAGTCTATTCTATAGCTTTTATTTGATTGAACCAAGACAATAATTATCTCTTTTTGGAAAATTTATTCAAAAATGAATCTCAATTTTTAAGATATGAATTACTTAAAAATGTGATATGTGTATATTGTATTAACTTTGGTAAAATTTGCTATAAATGTTCTATTATAGTACTTTTATGACTTTTATTTGATTTCATGCTAAATCAATCAATATATTACTCCCTCCATTTAATTTTATTTTAAAAAAGCAATATAAAAATGATAATATTGAATTTAGATATGTTTTAGTGTTAAACATTGTAGTGATTTATTATGATATTGTGAATATTATTAATTATTATTGTAATTATTATTTATTTTGAATATGTAACATCAAATAAAAGATCTATTATTAATTATTATTGTAATTATTATTTATTTTGAATATGTAACATCAAATAAAAGACCTATTGTAATTATTATTTATTTTGAATATGTAACATCAAATAAAAGACCTATTGTAATTATTATTTATTTTGACATTCTTTTATAACATTAAAAGACCTATGTGATGATGAAAAGGTAAAAGTTGATGTGACTTTAGCTTGCAATAAACAACACACTATGCTAAGACCTATTATATAGTCTATTCTATAAATTTTCTTTGATACAACCAAGATATCCATTTTTTCTAACTTATTTCACTTTCAAAAAAAAGTACATACGGATTAGAATAAATTTAAGTAATAATGGTCTCTCTTTAATTAGATCTTTTTATAACATTTTTTTTATTTTCAACAAAACTATATATAAATATATCTATCATTAAAAATTTTACATACACTTGTAGCTTACACTTAGAAAGATTTATATTCATTTTTTCTAATTTATTTCACTTTCAGAAAAATTAAATACTAATTAGAATAAATTTAAGTAATAATGGTCTGTCTTCAATAATTTTTCAATCTGAAAATTATAAATAAATAAAAATTAGAGTAAATCATGAAACAAATATAAATTAAAGAGAGTTAAATGAGACATATTAATTACACTTTAGAATAACATTAATTTGATTCTAATTATATTTGAAATTTGCTTTAGCTAAATAAAATTATTCAAAATCAAGTATTAACAAATAAACTTAGCAAATATATCTGCTTCAATCCTCTTAAACATAAGAGATCTATAAAGCAACAACTGAAACATGAAATCAAAAAGAAAAAAATATAAGATTAAATGTTAGGAAACAAAAAAGTAAGAAGGAAGAAGACAAATAAAAATAAAAACAAAATATAAATATTCCATTTAGAGCATGAAGTTGTGAAAGATTAGAGAACCTGAAAGAAATAATAAGAAAAATGAATAAAATCTTGAATAAAAAAGTTAATTAAAATATAATCTTATAGATCTGTAACATGCACGGCAGATTCGAGATCTAAACTCTCAAAGCTAAAACACGCACGTTGGATTGAAACTCTGACCCTGTAGATCTGAAACATGCACGGAAGATTCAAACTCTAACCTTGTAGATCTGAAATATGTGTGACAGATCCGAGCTCTAACATTTGCATCCTTCAACCTTTATTGACACAACATAGGTGGTAGAAAATAGAAAAAGTGGAAGGGTCTGCAAGAAAAAATCTATCTAAGCAACGCATGCCCCAAAATACTCGAATCTGAAAAAAAATTTACGAATAACTTCAATTTAAAGATACCGTTGTTCATCTGCACCTTTTATTGCACATACCATAAGAGATCTTGAACATTTTCTTTGCATTCAAGCAGTGCTTCTGCAAGATCTGAAACAAACACATAATAATAGTTCATAAACCAAAAATCCAAAGAGAAAGAGAAAATAGTCATTGATGTGAAAGCAGAAGAGAGAAGAGAAAGTAGAAAGAGAAAATAGTCATTGATGTGAAACCAGAAGAGAGAAGAGAAAGTAGAAAAAGAAAGAAATGTGAAAGTGAAAAGGGAAAGAGAAAAAGAAAAGAAAAAAGACATTAAGAATATTTTTATTTTGTTTATTAAGTAGAAGAAATAGTAAACAATATGAGCAAGTGGTTAAAAAGTAAAAAATAGTTAGAAATCTATGAAGCCATCCACGTGGCAGTGTAATAGAGCAGTAGGGCAAAATAGGAATTTCAAGAACATTAAATTTTCTTATATGATAGATATACCCTGCAATTTTCTCGTGACACAACAAGATAGGATAAGTTAATCCTGAAACTTATCTTATTCTGTCTCACTAGTTCAAATTGTTATCCTGAATATGAGCTGGGTTAGAATCCGGCAGGAAAGGATAAAAAAATGATTTACTAATTTACCCCTATAAAATATAATTTAAAATTAAATATGACAAAATATAAATAAAAGTTAATTTGATATTAAATTAAAAATATTAATAATTAATTTAATAAAATAAAAAATTAGAATATTTAAAAATAAAATAATTATTAAAATTTTAAAAATATAAATTCTAATTTTATTTTTTATCAAATTAAATATATGTTCTTGCAAGGTTAATTTTGTCATATATATATATATATATATATATATATATATATACACACACACGAGAATTCATGATCTTTTTCAAGAAAATTTGAAATTATTTACTCAATAGGGTCAATGAATTTTTTTAATTATAATTTTTTTTACCAATTTATAAATTTTAAAATATTTTACAAAATAATTTTTAAAAAATATAGTTGTTTTACAAGAGTATATATATACTTATTTGAAATTATTTACTCAATATTATCAATGAGTTTTTTTATTATTGAAAAAAATATAGTTATTTTACAAGCGTGTGTATATATATATACTATCTGTTATCCTCTGTCAACCAAACACATGATAGGATAAGGTTTATCATGTCTGTATCATATCATATCCTTATCCTGCTTGATATCCTATCATGTCTCTATCATATCCTGCGCACCAAACGGGTCCTAAGTGTTTTAATTGATTAGATACGGATAAATTAATTATAAGAAATAAACTAATATATGATTTTGTAAAACACTATAAGAATGTTCTGGAATATAAATAGAAACTAGGAATATGAATATATATGTTTAGCCGCTTAGAATTTAATTGGTTGTGTTTCATAATTATATTTATATTTAAAAAAATTTATCATTGAAAACAAATTCTATCATATAAGAAAACTAAAATGAATTTTTATTTACCTAACTCAAAAAGTTGGGTAAGATTATCCTTAGTGTAAAATGTCTTGAAAATAATAAACAAATGTACTATTTAGTAAATAATTAAATATGTAAAAGTTAAATGGTGTTATGTGATTGGTTGAAGGTACACTACCAATCTTTTTGTGATGGATAGAGAAGTTGTCCCTGTGTTTTTTTTCCTCTCCACAGATTGCCACATTAGTTGCTGTCTCCACAAAATTTCACATCAGCATCAATTTTTGGTCTTCAATTCGTAACTTCCTGCAGTAACATCTGAGGGTTACAATTTGGGTAATTGATATCATGGTCATCCGCGTTCCAATTTCTTCCAGAACTTCTTCACATGCTGCTTCAATTTCTTAAAATTGACAACCAGTTTCACACGAATCCTTCCCCCCGCGTCAACCCTAATCCCCAAATTGATTTCGAATTAGATTACAAGTACACGGTAAAATCGATAAAAGAAATCACATTAAAGATAGAGATTCAGGTATGATTGGTTCTTATTTTCTTCTTTATTCTTCTTTTACCTTTTCCCTTATACTCCAATGCTTCTTGGTGTGTGAATCCGGATCTATCGTGCCTTTGATGTTGTCTTTGGATGTTTTAGTGGTTTTCTGAGCGTTTTAGCGAAAGTATGGTGAGGTTTTACACGGTTGTGGTGATGCGCGATCTGGGGTCGTAGTGAGTTGCATTTATTGTTGATGAGTAAAGGCATTGGGTGTTAGGGCTGCAGATTTGTGAGTGTTGTCATAAAATTTGAAGGTGTGAGGTTAGGTGATGTTGTGTTCACGGTTTGCGGATAGAGGATAATGTGAATGAGTAAGGTTGCGAGTGAGACTCTGAGTTGGGAGAGTATTGTTGCTATTTGGAATGAGGTTTAGGATAGGTTTTGAGAGTATTGTTACAGATTTTAGACCATGTTTATGTACTGCTTTTATGACTTTTACATTTATGATTAGTTAATAAAATTTATAACGGCTTTTGTTTGTTTTTGTGTAGATATGTTGTACAAGGATCATCTCAGTCATAAGAAATTCACTATCAACGCTTACTCACCTAGGTACTCTCTTTTTCATTCACTATGTAGTTCCCAATTTCACTAATCTCATTTTTAGGTCTTTCTAGGTTTCGATTTCGATTTTGATTTCAATTCACTGTCAACCTTATATTTGCAGTAGATGTTATTCCGAGCTTTCTTATGGTTACTTTATATTTGCAGCTTGGAAATGGAGAACTCATTGGATTCGATCGTATTCGAAAGTGCCCCATTAAAACCTTCAAAGCGGTAACATCTCTTTCGTGCCTTTGGAATTGAACATACTATGAGTGATTGATTATTACACTATATTTGCAGCCTGCAAATGGAAATCAAAATTAGATTCAACTTTATTTGAAAACGGCTGATTTCAATTCACTATCAACCTTATATTTGCAGTACATGTTATTCCAAGCTTTCTTATGCATATAACCATTTAGTTGAATTTTTATAATTCACGATGAAAGTAAGGAAATATGATTGCATGAGATTAAATAATTTAGTTATGAAATAGTGTTGGGAAGAGATATGAATCAGATGCATATTAATATTGACATTTATAATAATTAGGAACACATATATCATTCTCAAATTAGAAGAAAGATTTGTAAGCTACAATTTAGTGCTGTAAACACATAAATATGATTTGTAAAAACAGTACAAGTCAATTTAGTGTTGTAAACACATAAATATGATTTGTAAAAACAGTACAAGTTATTGGACTCGTTTGTGTTGTTTTTTTTTAAAAATGATTTTTATAGTGTTACATAATTTTGTGTAAAAAAAATTTATAAATTTTTTTTTATAAAAGATTCAAACAAAAAATTGGTTTGAATAGTTATTATTAAAATGTGATTTTAGATATTTCATCTAAATTTAAAATTATCATATTTAAAATTACAAATATTTTAAAACCGTTACATTTAGATATTTATGTATGATATATGAAATCAAATTTCAAACTTATGAATAAAGTAAAGTTAAAATCCATAAATAAGTTTAAGTAACAAGCATCTTAAAAAACAAACCAAATTTAATATACTATTCGGCTTGATTCACGTATACTGCTTTTTTTAAGCTACAAGTTAGAAAACAAATTAATAAATTAATTATCCCAATTAATAAGTGTAACGGATTAAATTCTAAATAGAAACTTTCTTTTAAATGTGAAGATACCAAACATAAATGTTCATAATTCTACTTAAATAAAAAAATTAAACAAATACCGATTTTTTAAAATTTTGAAACATATATAAATAGTTTCTCATAATACTATAATCTTACAATAAGTAGTTCCACAATCCACTATAATACATAAGGTAATACCCCTGTGCAACAAAGCTAAACAAACTAAAACCAATAACCAAAACTAGTGAATGACACCTAAGCCAACATATATGTTATCCCAAATCAAAAGTAGTATAGAAAACTGATAGCTGCATGATAAAAAACAAACATCCAATAACAGAGTTAGAGATAAAAAAAATTGACCGTTCAAAACACCAAACTAACAAATGATTTGCATTCACAGATATTCTTCAAAATTCTCATTCTTAAATTTGCTTAGCAGAAACAGTAGATTTGAAAGGGAAATAAAATCTTACGGTGATATAGCGACTGAGATAGACATCTCTACGGGAAATGAGAAAGAGAGGGGCAAGGAAGACGAAGATGGAGGAACAGGGGGAAAAGTTTGACCTAATATGAAATGGAGAGAGAGAGAGAGAGAGAGAGAGAGAGAGAGATGGGTTGTGTTTACCTAATGTCGGATATTAAATTGTTCCGGCGGTGTCTCTGGCTGGCGAGGCAACATGCGGTCGATGTGCATTCGAAAGTTGTGTTGACTTCGTGGTTGAGGTATAAAAGGAGAGAGGATGAGAATTGAAAGGTTTGCATTGAGAAAGGAAATTGGATGTGAATTAGAAAAAGATATTGAAGATGAACAGTTTCATGTATTTTGACATCCGAAAACGTTTTCCCATGTACAGAGAAATGAAATTGAATGTGAATTGACACAACATTAAATATAATAAACTTAGACAATTTAAAAATAATAATTAAAATATTAATATTAATTAATTATAATATTAATAATAATAGAAATATTTCTATAAATAGAAAACATAAATATAGTAAGCACTCTATTTTTTTTTACAAATGGCAAACTTGTCAATCTAGTTTATTCTATTGTATGATAAAATAAAATTGAATACCACTAAAATTACTAAATTATTTATTTAATATAATAAAATAAAGTTGAATACCACTAAAATTACTTAATTAGACAAACTAAAACAATTTTAACAGCATTTTTCATGTTCCTAATGGTCATTACAATATGCTAATTATTACTTACCATTTTTTAAACCCTAGAATTAATTTTGACTGCACCAAATAATCATTAACTTACGTATATCAATCTTTTGTTTTGAAATTACATTGAAAAATACCATTTAGTTAAACCCTACATTAAGTAACGTGCTACTCATTGTAATTTTGAAATGACATTGGAAACATGCCAAAGGTTTATCATTCTTCTGCTATTCATCCCCTGTATTAAATCATCTCCACTTACTTCTCCTGAGAGCTATTTTCGTCCTCCTCTCTTCTTCTACTATTCATCCCCTGTATTAAATCATATCCACTTACTTCTCCTGAGAGCTATTTTCGTCCTCCCCTCTTCCATCGTCATCTACAAAACACGATCAGTTTCTTCCCTCCTTCCCGTCATTGATTTCATCATCTCTTTTTGGAATAAGTAGACTTTTATTAATTCCAAAAAACAGATGATACACGCCGATCCAATGATCCAGGCCCAAGTTATCAAGTACACTATCAGCAAAGCATTAAATTATACTATCTCCACTAGCATTGATATGAATTTTCAACTTTTTAGCTAGCATGATTCTACCTATGACACTCTCGGTTATCTTCCTAGTAACATCAAGGTTTGGACTGTTGTTCTTGAAGATTATCTCATTCCTTGCCTGCCAAATGTGATATACCGTTTCAGCAAGACTTTTTAGCTAGCATGATTTCATCATCTCTTATTATGTTTTTGTTGGTTGTTTGTTCTTTTTTCTTCTTTTGTCCGTGTTGTTAATCTACTATTGGTTGTATTAGGTTTTTTAATCTAAGATAGTCGAAAAATTATTTTATATTGTTCTATATTGTCTAGTATTGTTCTATCTATTACTTTTTATTTTACAAATCAAATGCACCATACAGTGACAATCCAATATTGGGCCCATTTGTTTCACAATTTTCAAATATCAATTTTTATTGTGTTATATATTTTTGTTTAAAAAATTATTTAATAAAAATTTACTTTAAATAGTCATTTTAAAAATTTGTTATAGATTTTCATCAGCTTATTATAATTTTTAATGTTAAAATTTTAAAAAATACATAAATTTAAAGTTATTTCAAATATTTTTTATAAAAGTCATTTTTAAAATACATATTTTTTTTTAAAAATTGTGATTTTAATTATATTTTAACTTTCTCTAAAAGAGTTTAAATTTATATTATAGAATATCAAACTTTATTTATTTATAATAAACAATTTTAAAAAATATTTAAAGATAAAACAAACTGCTCAATATTCAAATAAAGTAAAAAATAATAATTATTGGCAAGAGAATACTCCTCCCTCTGTCTAATAAGTGTCTCATTTGCACTTTTTCTATGTCTCAAAATAAATGTCTATTTATAATATCAATGTAACATTTATTATTTTTTTTCACTACTATACCCCTATATATTAACTTTCACGTTTTTCAACTACCCCACTACCTATAATAAATAAGGGTACTTTAGTAAATGATACTAATTTTTTCATTAAAACCAACACATCCAATCATTTTTTTAAGAACCGCGCAAAACTCAAATAAGACGCACGGAGGGGAGTAACATTTAATAAATACCAAATAAAAGCCTCTCTCTGTCACACACATTTCGAGCACTAACTGTACGAGGAAGTAGCAGTGTCGAAAACGCACTCAAAGTGATCTTCTCCCTCATTCCCATTCTTATAGCAACCAAGTATCAACCTGCACAAGGTAACTTTTTCTTCTTAGTTATTACCTTACAATGCAAACTGAATCAGTGACCCATTTTCTGATGCTCACCTTCAGCGACTACGTTCTGTCACTACATATTTTTCACGTTCCAAATATTGCTCACAAAGTGTTCGACGTAATGTCCCTCATACAAAGTGAATCTTTATTAAGAGTCTTTCTGCCATTTGTGATTTATAAAAATCATTTCTGAAAATACAATGAAAGAATCACTTTTTTTAAAGCCAACACAAACGAGCCCTTAGTTGGAAGAATTTCTTACAAATTGATTTTTCTGTCACTCTATTCTATCCAATAGAGCTTTGTTTAATACAACATTATTATCTCTTAGTTCCTGCTGGACACTTTCATTTCCATTATATCACTAATACATTCGCGGCTCTAAGTAATTCGTTCTGATTGCTTTCTGGTTTAAAATATGTATGCCATCTGTTACTGTTAGTTCCTTTTTTTCTTTGGTTGCATAACTTGAGATAGACACGTTGACGTGTAAGTTCTGATTCTAAATATTTCCAGCTTGGACAATTTTCATTATTTGAATCGGTAGTTTGCAGCCCCGGTTTTCTATTTGATATAGTGAAAGGGATGAACTCGCTTTTTCTTGCTACTAGGTACTGCTGTAATTTTGAAATTTTTGCTTATATTTTTGGAAATTGAGTTTAAATGTTAACCTGAGTTGTAAATCAATGGAACTGAAGTGGTAAAAGTTTCCCTAAATTTTTTAAAAAAATTGTGGAATGGTTAAATTATGCACAAACTAACTTATATAGTTGTTGGGTTACAGGGTTTTACCCTGATGTGGCGTAGAGGCAGAGAAGGTTTCGGCCGTCTTCGACGGTTCTCAACAGCGGTGCGACGGCGCTCAGAAGACGAAGGTGACTGGCTCTATGCCTCAGAGTGGTGGGGTTCTAGCAACGACGACGGAAAAACCATTCTGCGATCAACTTCTGCTAAGGGAAATGGCGTCGTTTCAGTCGTCGCACATCCCTCCTCCCGACCCAATAAAATGCATTGGTCAAAAATGGAAAGATGGTTGCAGCAGAGGTGTGAGGAGGTGCATCCTGGATTTGGTAATGAAGGGAATCTGAGGGTGCTAGGATATCAATGGCGGGTGCTGCGTTTCAATGATGTTACTCGCCAGAGCACGGCAAAAGTAATGCTAAGTTACCGCGAAAACAAGCCGGAACTTGTCTATCTTATGCAACAACCACATTGCTTGGCTGTTCCATATGTGAAGAGTATGGTTTCTGCTGGGCTGAGTGCTTTATCCTCATGTAATTTTGATATTACTAGCACATTACAGGGAAAGAAAAATATGCACATTTTATGCATTGGTCAAGGTGGGGGAAGCTTACCATTGTTTTTGGCAAGTAAAATCCAAGGTGCTATTGTCCATGTAGTTGAAATTGATCCACTTGTTATCTCGGCTTCAATTCGTGCTATGGGGTTCCCAGCTTTTTCACTCATGACACAACCAGGTCACCGGTCTTTTGCTAAACCCGATATCATTAATGAAGTTATGTGGAAAGGCACCCATGAGAGGATTTGCCTACATGAAACTGATGCTGAGGAATTTATTACTAATAATACCAATCTATATGATATGATCTTTGTTGATGCTTATGATGGTGATGATGTCTTTCCCCACAAGTTATGGGACCCAGATTCGCCTTTCCTAAAGTCTCTTAAAACCCGGCTTCATCCCAAACATGGTACTGTTGTGGTGAACCTGCATTCTGACGTTGATGTACGGAACCATGATGGATCAACCCCATCTGAGTTTGAGCAAGTTTTGCCAATGGGAAAGTACGTGTCTCAAGTGTGCAAAGCATACAAGGACGTGCTTTTAGGAACTGGAAGCTCTTGTGAAGAGAAAAGAGGTTCTGGCATTGCTTTTACTGTTGCAGTTCCTTGGACCTGTAATACGTCCCTAGTTGCCTGTAGAGGTTTTGGTAGAGATAATCAATATATTAACCGGGACTTGGTTCTAAACACTCTCATATCCAAATCCCTTGAACTGGAACATGTTATGGACTTGCCATTCTCATGTTTGGAATACATAAAAGAAGGTCTTATTCTTGTTGACTAGTTTGTTGACCAGAATATCTATGTAATAGTATGTTTTTTCTTGAGACATAGTATTAAATTGTGGAAAAAAAATACTTATACATCTCTTGAGATGCCATTGTTTTTGTAGTTGAGTTTTAATTGTTAGTAGGCTAAGATTTGAACTTTCAACCTCCTTGTCAAACTCGTTTAATTGTTATTAACTCAACCACTTGAGCCATACCATTCCAGTATCTTTTTTAGTTCTGGTATTGATTTTAATTTAAATGTCTTATAGTTTTGAATTATTAATTTGAAGGAGAAGTTGGGGATAGGTGTTGGTTGCTGTGTTTATGAGGTGTTCAACTGATCGTAACTAGTTTTGTCGGGCTTCTATTATGTGAACTCCATTTTGAGCTTTAGTGGGACTGTTTAAGCTCACTAGGTTACAGACAAATAGTAGCAAAAACAGGTTTGTTTGAATTATGGATAAAGAAAATTTAAATTAAAGCAAAATATTCTTTTTAGTCTCATATCTTTAAGGCGGAGTTCATTTTGATTCCTCAATTTTAAAAATGACAATTTAGATTCCTTAATTTTTCAAAACATGTCACCTTAGTTCTTTCTGTCCAAATTTCCTTAACGACGTGTTAGCCAAGAAAAATCACTATCATAGCTTGACAAGAAAAAATGTCGAAACTTCTGCTCAAAATGTGAGTTTGTATATTTTTCAACCAAAAGCAAGGTTTGAGTCGAAATACCAGTGTTCAAAAAAATGTCGAAACTTCTGCTCAAAGGTTTAAAGATGTTCAGTTTGACAAATCTAAGGACGTTCGAACAAGGCAAGATTTCAAATTAGACCTAATAACTATTTTTTTCATCTTATCTGGAAGCACCAGAACGACGTGTCAAATTTTACAAATATTATAAATAGGGATTCTGGTATTAGGATTCAGGGTGTGGCAAAAATCATCGTAAACTTCAATATACGCGCAAAGTACTCATACACTAGTGAGAAATGAGTTTTCTGAAGGAAATATATGTAATTGTCCACCCATTTTTATTCATGCAATTAAAGTCTTTTTTATCTTTTCTAAATTTATTTATGTCTTTTATTCATACCATCAATTCGACCTAGTCGAATTGTTGTTTCTTTTAATTCTTACTTGCATTTTTTACTTAACTTTTTTTTAACACAAATGTAAAGGATTGTAATGGAAATGCATGCAAATATATTGGAATTTCTGAAGTTCTCGATAAAAATGTAAAGGGTTGTATCGAAAATTTTGAAATTCCCGATAAAAAATTTACTTTTCACAAGTTTTATGGTAAAAGTGTTAAATGGAGGTTTTAAAATTTGCGCAAAATATGAGTGGATTTTGAAAAATAGTTAAATTTTTTATTATCAATAGATTGAATCTGTGGGGTGCAAGATATAATTAGGAGTGGCAGGTTAGATCCTTTGATATGATAGCTGTCGAAATTATACTGCCCAATGAAATACAATAACATATTTGAACGGCCCAATCAAAATAAAATAATTGAAATTCACACATCCTAATCTCAATGCAGTTTTTCAATCTTATGACTAACAAATCCTGTTATGAACGAGACAAATTCTCAGTCCTTTTTTCTCTTCATACAATTAATAAAAGCACCAGAGTTTGTCTTACCCATAAAATAGCAAAATTTGTTGTTACGTAATTAAATTTAACACTTAATTGTTAACTTCTAAGTCACGTTCCAACACTAACAACCATAACTAAACTTTATTAGATGAGCCAGCGAGGCATGAGATGATTCTATCAACAAAACAATAAATCACATGGTGGGGAATCATATTATTGTGACCCCACCCACCGTCTATTCCTAAGATGGAATCTCTTTATGTTTACATAACTTTTGGAGGACCAAAAATATTGTCTCCTTAAAGAGAAATATTCATTTTTTATCATTATAAAATTCACGATCAATTGGAAATAAATTTTTTAAAATAAATGAAATATTTTATGAGTATAAAGATGGTTTATTGTTTGATTGCGGAATGAAACTTTACGGTGAAGAAAATATTGAAAACGAGTTGTGAACTGCACATGAGTACAAACAAGACGACGACAAGTCACCGGTCTTGGGTCAACCGCAGAAAGAAGTGTTAAATGCTTCCAAACTCCGATCATACGGTATTATTGGGGAAGGAGGCAAACGTCCCAACATAAAAATGAATAATTCCTTTCCTATAAATTATATAATAAGATAATGATAAATAATTATATTTTTTTAAAATAATTTAACGGTTGAAATTCATGAATAGGTGACTTGTTATAGTTGATGTCTTTGCACTAGGGGTGTTCGTGGTTCATGCACTGAATTGAACTACTCCCTCCGTCTCATAATAAGTGTCCCATTTGAGCAATGCGCGGTTTTTAAGAAAATGATTGGATGTGTTGGTTTTAGTAAAAAAGTTAATGTCATTTACTAGAATACCCCTATTAATAGAAGTTGAATAACGTGAAAGTTAATAAATAGGGGTATAATAGTGGAAAAATAATAATGATTGATGCATTGGAATTGTAAATGGACAATTAATTTGAGACAAATAAAAACTGCAAATGAGACACTTATTATGAGACGGAGGGAGTAATTTTTAGTTATAAATTAGTTTAAAACTAATTTGTAGTTAAAAATTAGATTTTTCTTTTTCGGATTGAAGATTTATTTTATAAATTATTTCAAAATTGCTTTTATATATATATATATATATATATATATATATATATATATATATATATATATTAATGATTTATCAATGTGTTGTATTTAAAAGTTACAAAATTAATTTTTAGAATCATAATAGAATATCAGTGGAATGAGCATGCTCTTTAACTGCAGTATATAAATAGTTTATATATTATAACATGCAAGCTGAAATTTGTTTTTAACTAGATCTACACCCGTGCGATGCACCGATATGTTTTATTTAAATATTATTAATAGTTATATTAAATTAAAATATATTAATATGAATAATTTTATATCAACTATGTCTCGAATGTGTTGTGTTTTATGTTTTATAATATTATTTAATATAAAATAAATAAAATAAACCATTAATGACAAATTAATAATTGAAATAAAAAATAAGTAGAGTTGTGAAATTGAAATATAAGAAAAACTAATCATAACTTAGAATTAAAAATTAAGTGAAAAATTGTAAATTATAAATTAGAATTATTATTTTTAAATATTTATATGCAAAATAAACACATAAAATAAGAAATTCACTGTTACATAAAAAAGTGAAGGTAGCATCTAGAGTGGACCATCTAATAGGTGGTTCACCCGTGCACCACTTTTAGATGCCATTAAATATATTTAAAAGGTTCAAATGAATTAGAATAAAAATGGGTTATATACAACTTTTCTCCCACAATTACTCACTCCACCTTTTCTCTCTCCTCTCATCTCCTGCTATTGGTTGAGATTGAAGAGTAACTTTTTTTTTTCTAAAATCTAAATTTGCCTAAAACTACCTCTCCCACCCTTCAATTATCCATCGTGTTATTAGAGAAATGCTAGCAACACTCTCTTTTGAACACTCTCTCAAACACTCATTTTTTTATTGGTTGAAACATGCGTGGGTCCTACTACTTTATGTGGGACCTATTTTCAAAATGAGGGGCCCACACATGTTTCAACCAATAAGAAAGTGAGTGTTTGAGAGAGTGTTTAAAAGAGAGTGTTGCTAGCACTCCTCCGTGTTATTATTCCATCCTCTTATTATTGAATCTATTCATCTTCCATAAAAATATTTTTTACATTATATGGTGATACTGTCATCTTTTTCTCATAATAACAATAAATTATTTTTATAACTAAACACAATTATTGTGATATTTTCCATCAGTGCTTTGGACTTATTTCTCTTTGCATGATACTTTGCTGCAACTCAGTCAATAATAGAGACTTCATACTTCACAGATTTATGCAATTGCTTCATATAACAGTCACTTCTTTAATTAAAAATTTAAATCCAACTTTCAATACATTTATTTACGGAAGGGGGTATAAAAATCAACGGAGACGGAAAATGAATTCACTATCTTGTTATTTACAGAAGGGGTATAAAAAACAACAGGAGACGGAAAATGAATTATTAGATAGGTTAACGATGGTGTTGTTTTGTTACATTACATATGCTTATCACCATTTGCAAAAGTGGAAAAAAGACTTTTCAGACAAAATCCATTTTTGATTTAGAAGTTGGGAAGGAACACAAATATGAGATAAATGGAACATTAATTTGTCTTTGATTGAGAATGGAGAAAAAGAAAACCATGTTGTTTAAAGAGATGAAATATATATGGTGGAAATGAAGAAAATATGAATAAAAAAATCTAATTTAATACGGTACTTAATAATATAATCATGTGGAATTGTTTCATTTAAAAGTCATAATTAGTGGTACATGGATGAGGGACTTAATAGGGCCCTCATTTTAGAATCCACCAAAAGTGAATATGTTATTTTTTGGTTGATTATCTTAGGAAAAATTATAAATTGCCGATTTATTAAATAATGAAAAAATAAATAGTTAAGGTATTAGTGGGTAATGACATGATAGTTGGTATGTAATTGAGGTCCAGTAAATAAATAAAAAAGAAAGTGGTTCAATTTAATTTAATTAATTATATTGATTTAATGAATTAAATATTATTTTGACTTAATATTTTTCTTATAATTAATTATTTGATAATATCATTAAAATAATTTATAATTACTACTAATTTTGAGGAGAAAATTTAGTAGAAGACATTGTAGGCATGAGTAAATTCTTTTGAATTATTTTAAAAAAGAAAATAAAACAATAGTATAATCAATTGTAAAGTATAAATAACATGGATCAAGAAAGAAATCCTAAAACCGATAAAGTTATGTAAATTTAAGTCATTGATAAATATTAATAAAATGATGATAAATAAAGGAAAAGAAAAAAATAAGTACATAATAAAAAATATATAATAAAAATAAGTTGAATATATAAATTGATAAATAAATAAAATAAACATATTGCTTCATCCAAGAAGGCATGATGGTGGTACCTACAAAAATAAATATGATTTTTTTTATATTAATATCACATAATTTATAAAATAAAATAAAATATACAATATAATTATAGATTACCTTAATTTTGTGTGAAATTTTTTTGATCATTGAAATGAAGATATCTGCATAATGAAATTAATAATATAATAAATTGATAAATTAAAGTTGATAAAATAGATTTTTAATTAAAACAATATATAAAATATGTGGATAAATAAACCTAAGAGAAAGAGAGAATAACATAAATTTTTGTTGAGGGAAAAAAGAAATATTTATAAAAAAAAAAAAACTTAATGTTTTTGGTGTTTTGTAACATGTTCTATCAATTTCAATCTCTTCTTTGAAAAAAAACATGCTTTTTAGCTTTATAATAGATAGATAAGAGCATCAGAAGTGGCTGGAAGATTGAAAATAGTGGAAGTGTGGGATTGATGCTATAATGAACTATTTTTTTCTAAATAAAATAAAACAAAAGAGAATAAATAATAAACTATTTAATACCATAGCATTGTGTTATAACATATCTTCATTTTTCATGTCTTCATTTCTCTGCAACAAAAGTAAAATCATTCATGGTTGAAATGTATGAAAAATATGATGAATGTAAAGACATAAAAAAATTTCAAAGTTAATAACTAAAAATAGAAAATAAAGCAAATGAGAAGATGGTAAAATTAAGAGAAAATGAGAACATCTCTAATTTTTCAATCACGTGAATCATTTATAACGCATAAGAGGTTCCAATTTGTTACCATGTATACTACTAACCTTTCACTAAACCCTATTTATAGATAACTTCTCACTAAACCCACTCTTTCTAATTATTTTGATTTTGATTAATTATAAGTAATTAATAAATAATAGTATTATAATTAGTAGAAGTTATTTGAAAAGGTGAATTTATATAGAATTAATTATTATTATTATTATTGCTAATTATCATTATTATTTAATTAATAAGAGAGGTTACGTATATTGCTTTAGATTTATAGAAATTTATTAGTATTTATTTAAAATATTTAATTCATTAGAGGGATATATATATAGGAGGAGGTTACAATTATGTGGAAGTTACTTAGAAAGTGAATTTATATGAATTAATTAATTGATTAATTATTTATTATTATTACTATTATTGTAATTATCTACTTAATATAAATCTAAGGTCTATTACTATAAATAATAATACCACATAAATATTTAAATTATATTTTTATTATGTAACTCCCATTATTATAATTCTCAATTGTTTTAATATAAAATCTTTAATTTTTCTATTAATATAAAATTTTAGCCCAAAAAAGTCCCTATTAAATAATCCTTCTACAATATTATTTAAATTCTCACCTTTTTAAATCCTATTATTTTAATTCTCACTTATTTTCATATAAAATTTGTATTTCTCTTATTAATAGCTCTAATTTTTTTTTATTTTAAAAAACTTTTTATTTTTATTAATTTTATGGATTTTTAGTAACACTCATGACCTCTCACATGCTCATTATTATATTTAAAATGAGAATTTGTATATGTAATTGATTAAAACCATTATAATTAACGATTAATATTAAAACAAAATTATTATTATGAAATAAATTTGATAATTACAATAATAAATTATTTATTTCTTTATTTAAAATTGCAACTAATAAAATATGTTGATAATAATATATTATCCATGAAAAAAAATAAATGCATTTTTAATTACTACTCAATAAAAATTTAAAATAAAAAATAAAAAAGACATGTTATGCTATTCACAAATAATTCTTTTGTTAATTTTCATCTTTTGTTTCTATAATAAAAAAAATTAAAAACAAGTGTTCAAATTAGAAATATTGAACAATAAACATATTTTAATTATAATGATTACAAAATTAAAGCTATTCTTAAATATTATTTGTAACTCTTCTAATAAATTATATAAATTATACAGCAATGCTATATATAACGAAATTCAATGTCGCGAATGTCACGAACCTAATTCTCCTATAGTATATATCTTGTTTAATTATCATTAAAAAGTAGAATGCATATACTAACATTTAATTTCAAAAAACATTTGAAGTTTTTTTTATTAAAATAAATAGATAAAGGCTAGTTAACCATAGGCCATATCACACCAGACTACATGTATAGCATAGTAAACTTGACATCATCATTTTACTAATCTCAAAAAGTTACAGAATTATATGAGAATGTGCTACTAATGCAATGTGAAAATTTTAACTAAAAATGAAGGTTATAGATTTAATTATTGCCATTCGTGAAATATCATTCGTGATATTAAGCATTTCCCTAAATTATATTGATAATAAAACGGTAATACATTAAATGTTCTTGATGATAAAATGGTAACCCATCAATTTGTTTTCAATTTCTTTAATTATTAAAAAAATATTCAATATAAATAGGTCTTATTTACCTTCAAAGTCTATATGGAAATGAGATCTTCTTTTTCTATTGTGTTGATATTTTTATTATTTTTTTTCTTAGTTATCACTTATATTTTAACTGTCTTTTGATTGCAGAAGGATGCAAAGTTGAAGCCGAATCGTTGAAGCTGTGTGAAACTTTGAAATTCACAGGTGAGTTTTGTTTTTATGATTCGGTTTGTAGGTGATGAAAGTGTATGGATGTGAAATCCGATTTGAAACTGATGCGTGTTGTTCTTTCTAAAATCTGCAGGTGAATTTAGTTTGGTGAAGATGATGAACATGTGTGATAGGTTATTTTGAAGGAATTGTCAGGTTATGCAGAATTTGAAGGTAAGGTTGAGGAAGTTTTTGTGTATGGTTTTGTGTTGATTTGAAGGTGCGAGTTCAATGAGTTTAAGGTTAGTGAAGCTGAATTTTCAGGTTCTATGGATGGTACTCTAATGGAAGGTCAAATCATGGAGGAATATTTGTGCAGAATTTTATGGTGAAGGATCAAATGAAATTTGGAGGAAGAAGTTTGAACAAATGAATTTTTAACTGTCATTGACTCAACTTAATCTATGTATCAATTATTTAAATATTTTATCAATAGTGTTAAGTAATAATTTATTTTAAGAATCAATATAATATTTCGTTATTTACTTTTATAATTTCTTCTTCTTTTTTATTGTTTATTTGAATATAACTATTGTTGTTAACTATTGGTTTTATTTAATAATAATAATAATAACCTTATAATATTTTGCTAACACTATTAAATAATAACAACAACAATAATAATAATAATAATAATGTATTTGACTTTAATTAAGACATTTTAAATTTAAAAATCCATAAATTTAATTTAATTTTTTTAGCAAATTAATAAAATAAAACTCATAAAAATAAAAATCATTTGCAATTTATATTTTAAAAATATGAATATTATGTAATTTTTTTGTTTTTAATAAATAGTTAAGAAAAATTCTTTTCATATTATATAATAATAATACTCAAATTTTAAATACAAATTAACATTAATATAACAATTTTTTATATTTATACAGTAAGACCTATGGAATTATATAAATTATATTAACACAACTAACTATATAATAATAATAATAATAATAATAATAATAATAATATTTTACTTAATTTTATATTTTATACATTTCATATTCAACTTCCAATTCCTTTTAATATTTTATACAATTTAATATGTAATTTAAATTACTACCTTTAAAACTCCAATTATCATCGAATATTATAAAATTTCAAATTACTTTATTTTATTTTAAAATTAGTAATAATAGTATTAATTTAAATTCAGATACCACTACTATAAATAATAATAATAATAATAATAATAATAATAATAATAATAATAATAATAATTGTCTAGGTAAACTACCCGTTCGTTGCACGAATTTTATTCGGTAATATCTTTGTTTTATTTTATTTTATTTAACTTCTAATAGTAATTGTGATATTTATCTTCATTAACTTAAAAAAACTCCTACAATATTACTTTTTATAATTTATATCACAATTATCATTCATAAAGGCATACTAGTAACAAACCCGTGCATACGCACGGGTTCTGTTCGGTTACGCGAATTTGGATACATCATTGATTTTAAAAAAAATGTTAAAAAAAAATTAGATTAATAATTGATTATTTCATATATAAAAATATTTAGATCAATAATATATTTTTTCCCGTATACCATCTTTGGATTAAAAATATTTAATCATAAATACCATTTCTCGTATATAAAAATATTTAAATCAATAATAGATTTTTTTTCCCGTACAGATTTCATTTTTGTTTAGGTATCATTCACAAAAATATTTGGATCAATAGTAAATTTCGTATATAAGACTATTTAGATCAATAATAAATTTTTTCCCGTATACCAGTTTTAAAAAAAATATTTAGATCAATAAAATATTTTTTGTATATTATAATATTTAGATCAATAATATATTTTTTCCCGTATACTATTTTTTATCAAAAATATTTGATCATAAATACAATTTCTCGTATATAAAGATATTTAGGTCAATAATAGATTTTTTTTCCCGTATACAGACTTCATTTTTGTTTAGGTATCATTCACAAAAACAAGGGTATTTTGGACTTTTCCACAACCATTAATTTTCTTATATTATAGATTGATAGATTTTTTTTGGAAGAAAGAAGTGAGAAAGTGATGAAAGAGGAAAAAATAGAGAATAGAGAGAGATTTCATAAGTTTGATAAAATATGAAAATTGTATTATTTTAATAATAAAATTAAGAACTTTATGGTACAAAGACCAAAAAACCACAATTTTAATGTGGTGGCCAAAAATCAAATAAGGGTATTTTGGACTTTTCCACAACCATTAATTTTCTTATATTATAGATTGATAGATTTTTTTTGGAAGAAAGAAGTGAGAAAGTGATGAAAGAGAAAAAATAGAGAATAGAGAGAGATTTGATAAGTTTGATCGAATGTAAGAGTTTTATTATTTTAATAATAAAATTAATAACTTTATGGTACAAAGACAAAAAACCACAATTTTAATGTGGTGGCAAAAAATCAAATAAGGATATTTTAGACTTTTCCACAACCATTAATTTTCTTATACTATAGAATGATAGAATTTTTTTGGAATAAAGAAGTGAGAAAGTGATGAAAGAGAAAAAAAATACAGAATAGAGAGATATTTGATAAGTTTGATAATATATAAGAGTTGTATTATTTTAATAATAAAATTAATAACTTTATGGTACAAAGATCAAAAAACCACAATTTTAATGTGGTGGCAAATAATCAAATAAGGGTATTTTAGACTTTTCCACAACCATTAATTTTCTTATATTATAGATTGATAGATTTTTTTTGGAATAAAGAAGTGAGAAAGTGATGAAAGAGAAACAAAATAGAGAATAGAGAGAGATTTGATAAGTTTGATAAAATATAAGAGTTGTATTATTTTAATAATAAAATTAAGAACTTTATGGTACAAAGACCAAAAAACCACAATTTTAATGTGGTGGCAAATAATCAAATAAGGGTATTTTAGACTTTTCCACAACCATTAATTTTCTTATATTATAGATTGATAGATTTTTTTTTTGAAGAAAGAAGTGAGAAAGTGATGAAAGAGAAACAAAATAGAGAATAGAGAGAGAGATTTGATAAGTTTGATAAAATATAAGAGTTGTATTATTTTAATAATAAAATTAAGAACTTTATGGTACAAAGACCAAAAAACCACAATTTTAATGTGGTGGCAAAAAATCAAATAAGGGTATTTTAGACTTTTCCACAACCATTAATTTTCTTATATTATAGATTAGAGATTGATATTTTTTTTTTTGGAAGAAAGAAGTGAGAAATTGATGAAAGAGAAAAAAATAGAGAATAGAGAGAGATTTGATAAGTTTGATAAAATATAAGAGTTATACTATTTTAATAATAAAATTAAGAACTTTATGGTACAAAGACCAAAAAACCACAATTTTAATGTGGTGGCAAAAAATCAATTAAGGATATTTTAGACTTTTCCACAACCATTAATTTTCTTATATTATAGATTACTATCGTTATAACTCCAATTAATTATCATTGAATATAAAAAAAAATTAAATTACTTTTCTTAATTTTAAAATTAGTAATAATATTAAAAATTTAAATTCAGATACCACTACTATAAGTAATAAAATAATAATAATAATAATAATAATAATAATAATAATAATAATAATAATAATAGTTATAATAATAATAATAATAATAATAAATATGTTATACAGCTCTATATTTTATAAAAATTAATTTAAATAATTTATAGATTATTATTATTATTATTATTATTATTATTATTATTAATAGTCCTATATTTTAACTGTATTTTTTAAATTTATTATTACTTTAATTTTAATTGTAATTCTAATTGTAATTGTCATGCCCTCTCACTATTGAAATTTTCTTTTCTTTTTATTAATTTATATTGAATTTATAATAAACCATACAACATTATAAGTTTTGTTGATAAGATGTATTTGAGTTTATTATGAATTTAAATATAAATTGTTTACGAAAATATTGATATGGTGTAATCAATTTAATGAAATAAAAAATTATATTACTATAATTAATTTATAGTCTTGAAGATGTTTATATTAAATTATATTGAAATATTTATTCACTTTTTAAGTTGATTGTATTGAAAATGATTATATTCTTTAACTTATATACAGTTTAGATTAAAATACCTATCACACGAAATTAATTTATTGTATTGGATAAACAAATTATTTGAAAAAAATGTAGATAAAATTTTACAACAAATACTTGAAGTCTATAAATATTATTTTCTATGCACTTTTATTTTATTTTTAAATTTAACTTAACAAATTTGTGATTGCTTTTATAAATGAGACGTTATTATTCATTCATTTTAAAAAAATAAACATTTTTATTCTTAATTAAGATGGATTACTTATTTATTAATAATAATTATTATAATTGATAATAAGGTCAATCATATTACTTATTATTACAAAAATTTAATTATTCTAATAGACAAAAATAAATATCATTAGTAAAATATATATATATATATATATATATATATATATATATATATATATATATATATATATATATATTATATTTTTATTCACTTTTGTATGTGGAAATACAAATTTTTATTGAATCATTCTCCAATTAAATTCTTGAAAAATAATATTTGAAGTAATAATTATATGCATACCCGTGCAACGCACGGGCCATATATCTAGTTATTATCTAATTAATAGGAGAGGTTACGTATATTAGTTGAAGAGGTGGATTTATATGAACTTTTTTTTAATTATTATTATTATTATTATTATTATATTTATTTATTTAATTAATTAAAGAAGTGGGTGAATTATGATTATGAGCATATATTTTTATAAATTTATTAAAGAAACGGAAAATTATTTCTTTGAGTTTTAATTTTTTCAATGTCTTAATGTAAAAAATTGTCTAACAAAAAAAAAATAATAATAATATTAAAAGATCAAAATTTTAAATTTACATTTTATTTTTATTTCTATGAGTATATATTTTATAAATATCAAGAATTTCAATTTAGGATAAAAAATTACAAATTTAGTAAATAATAATGCACTAAGAAATAGTAAAATTTAAAATTTTTATTTTGTTTTTGTTTTTGTTTATATGAGTATATATTTTTATAAATTTATTAAAAAAATGAAAAACTATTTGTTTGACATTTGAATTTTTCATTGAAAACTATTTGTTTGAATTTTGAATTTTCCATGGAAAACTATTTGTTTGACTTTTAAATTTTTCAATGTCTTAATGTAAAAAGATTGTCTATTAATAATAATATTAAAATATCACAATTTTAAATTCAAATTTTATTTTTGTTTCAATTTTTATGAATATATATTTTTATAAATTTATTTAAAAAATTAAGGATTATTAATAAAATATAATTATTGAAGGATTAGTAATAAAGTAATAACTATTTATTAATATTATTATACTATTACTATTTGATGTTATTCCTAAAAAGATGATTTAATAATATTGTTAAAAATATAGTGGTTAGAAAGGTGGTTTTAATAATATTGTTAGAAAAAAATAGTGGCTCATAAAAATTGAAAATTCTAAAATTATGCCACGTAAGCATTATAGTTAGGATTATGTTCAAAGTTGCCATAATCATGCCACATCAGTATTAGGGTTAGGGTTATCTTCAAAGTTGCCATCATGACAACCTTGCATTTAGATTAAGTAGATTACGTTTTTCATTGGTTCTTCCGGTTCCTGAAGTGAATTTTTTCTGATTTTGCAAGCAACACAAGTAGGGTATGTGCAATAGTTTATATAAATACTTTTCCATAAATTTTTTTTTTGTTTTCTTATAAACACTTTTGCATAAATTTCTTTCAACTATGAATTCATTTTTTTAATTGTAGTAGGTTTCCTTCTTAACTTATGCGGTTGGTGATACTAGATTTTCTATATGAATATTTAATGCATTTTTTTAATTGTTGGGTCTAATTATCGTTAATTTATCTAGATAATTGATTATAATTATTTAATTTTAAATGTAATATAAATTAATTATTTATATATTTTTGGTATCACATTTGTCATATTTTATCATATTTGTGTACAAGTAATTGAAATATTGTAGCATTATTTTTAAACTTAATTTTCAAAATAATAATAATAAATCAGATTTTTAATTAAAAAGTATTTTTTTTTATGTTTTAAAAAAGAATTAGTTAAACAGTTTAAACTGGGTTTTAACTTAAATTTGGTTAACTGAATTGGTTATAATATATGGTTCAATTTATTAACCATTTAAATGGTTCAAATTTTTTGTGGTTCAATGCAATTAAGATTAGGAATATGGTTCAATTAACCATATTTTTGCACACCCCTACTTTGCACAACTTTAAATATATTCTCTCTGGTAAGAATTATAAGTAAAAATATTCTTTTTTTAAGTTTATTGAGTAATGAATGTATCTGATTTACATAAAATATTAGATACATTAATTATTCAATTAATCTAAAAATAAAATGGTTAGAGAGACTATATTATACACTTATGCTTTCTTCGTTTTTTATTATAAGTCGTTTTGAAATAAAAAATTGAATTTTAATATAAATCATTTTACAGTTCAAATGAATAATTAATGATATTTTTTCTATTATATCGTTAAATATTTATTATTCTTTCTCGTTTTAATTATGTAAATTTATCTTTAACATGTCATTAATAAAAGACAATTTTGCAAAAACTTTCATAATTTCTCATTTTCATACAACAATTATTATGTTTCTTAACATGTGTAAAAGTTTAAAACGACTTATAATAAAAAACGGAGATAAAATAAAGTTTTTTTTTTACTCAAACACCATGAACCAAACACATGTTTTATTCTGCAGTGAAAAAAAAAATTAATTGAATGTAAAGTGAGGTTAAAATGATTTATAGTTATATAAATTTATATAAAAGTGAGTTGAATAGTAAATTTTAATATGAAAATTGTATTTGAATTTAAAATTTTTAAATTTTAAATTTAAATAGAATGAATTATTGAAATATAATCAATTCTATTTAAAAAGAATCAAAGACTTTAAAATTATTATAAAATTAATTATACACCTTCAAAATTATTTTTTTCTCTTAAAAAAGTTCGACTAATATACACATAAATTTTATAAATCAAACACCTTTATAAACTTTAAAGTTAGTCTAGTGAGTATCAAGAGTGAGAATAAGTTAAATAAATTGACATGAATTTATGGTTGTCTACCAATGTTTTAAAAATTGGATCGCAGGTCGAATCGAAAAGACTTTTAATTTAAGATTCATTTGGTTCAGTGAGGTTCAGTGGAATCGGAAAGACTTTTAATTTAAGATTCATTTGGTTTAGTGAGGTTCATTGAGTATCAGTGAACTTAAGATTCAATTTAAAGTTGGAAAAAAGATATGCATTGACAGTCTAGTGACTGATTCAATTTAATATTAGAAAAAAGATATGCACTGACAGTTTAGTGAGTATCTTTTTTCTAAAAAAACAATTGACTTTTTTATAAATCTATTTTATTGAAAACTATTGGCTATATAGCATAAAAAAATATTTTAAACTTGTCAACTTGGTTTATTTAAATAAATAAAAAATATATTATTATTATTAATGTATTTACTATTATTTTGAATAAAAAAATTAAATTAAATTTTATTTACTATTATTTTGAATAAAAAATTAAATTAAATTTTATTTACTATTATTTTGAATAAAAAATTAAATTAAAATTTATTTATCTAAAAAAATTTAGTAATTTAAGGTGAAAAAATCTTAAGAATAATATGATTTGTTCTTATAAGTTATTTCAAATAAATAATTTTCCAAAACTTATGTTATTAGATAAGTTTAGATAAGTCAATACAAATAAATTTTTAGTCTCATTAGTATTTTAGTTTGTTAATATAATTAAGTATTAGTTGAATTGTTTATTTAATATTATTAAATAAAACATGTATTTTAGTTTGTTAATATAATTAAGTATTAGTTGAATTGTTTATTTAATGTTATTAACTGAAACACGTTTTTAAGTAGAATACTCAAATCATGCTCTCAAAAGGTTAGGTTCGGGTTTTAAAATAAGCATATAAGAGGCTAGCTTTGACTTTTTTAGTAGATCAGATTTAGACTTGGCAAAGTCTAACTCGACTCATCTTATTATCACCCTAGTGATTATAATATAATAATAAAAAAAGAGACATGATGCGCGTGATTGATTTGGTGAAAAAAATAAGGAATTGAACAATACAACTCCATTTGTCTGCATTTGATTTAAATAGGTTAATGGTATAGAACAAAAAGAAGGATAAGAGACTAGATAAAAGCTCACATTTTGTCTCTCATCAAACTATGAAACAACTTTTGGCCTCATGTACACGTTATTTAAAATATCAAAATATCTTTTTAATTTCTACGAAATTACTCTCTCTCTCTCTCTCTCTCTCTCTCTCTCTCTCTCTCTCTCTCTCTCATTTCCCTACCTTTATTTTGAGTGTGTTTAATTTATAAATAATATGTATTAGAAATAACAGTATTGGACAATACATGTACATCCCAAGAATTAGTGGGAAGGCACAAGCATGTTGAACCAGATCTAAACATAGAATTGGTTTGCACCCTCAGCGATTATTAGCACCTTATTGACCACCTTGGTGACAAGAAATCATGGGGAAATCCATATAATTCGCCCAAAGTCGAGGTATACCATAAGACGTCATGTAATTCACCCATGGTCAATATGTCATGGACATGCTTTTATAGGTATTTATCATTGTGACATCATCTTATCTAAACATGCCCCTCAAATTCCATAATTACCAAATATGGGGCCTTAATGACCATTGAATTACATTCAATTTGTCCATACATCCCTTGTCTTATATTAGGGTAGAAGGACCGCTATTAAAGGGGGAGACTCCAAGTGAAAAAGGATATTGTAATCTTTAAGCAAAAAGTCGTCCATTATGACCCTCTTGTGACTCTATCAAACTAGTAGAAAAGTCTTCACTGTAGAAAACCTGCACCAAGATGACGAATTGTTGCATGGCAGTGTTCATGTCTTGCAACAGAATCAACATCATCCCCAATCAGAGAATCACCACTTATAAGACCCAATCGATCTGTAGTCGTTGACTGGGTAAATTTGGGAATCAAATTCAGACAAAACCACCCTCGTTGACCATATTCGATGGGAGGAGTGACCCATCGGGGTACATCATAAATAAGTATAGCACAATTGGTAAGGAGTAAAACCTTGTAAGCATAAGGTCATGGCTTCGAATCTCACATGTTGTATTTTTTGAATATTTTTCTGTTATGTGTTACTAACTTTCTTTTCCTTTTAAATTTATTTTCAAAAATCACAAAATTACATTTTTTTACTATTTTAATTAAAATTTTCGTATTTTTAATTAGTGCATTTTTATAAATAATTATTTATTTGATTTTATGCACTTTTTATCATAAATAGTGCACAAATATATTAAATACAAAAAAATATTTCTATTTTTATTAATTGTTTCTTATTGGTTAATTGGTGTCAGTATGAGTCATACTCACTTCTGATTGGTCAGCTTGTTGACCAAGGAAGATATGAGTTGTCAAATTAATTCCACTTTTGTCCTTTAACCTATTTTTAACTCTATAAATAGCACTCTATTTTGAGAATTTGAGACACCAACAATCACCAAAAAATCTATAATATTCACAATTTCACTCTCATTTTGGGTTTCTCACACTTTGAGTTTTCTTTATTAATTTCTTGTTTTTTTTCAAACCCTCTTGTTTTTTTTTCAAAATCTCTTTACTATTGGTGTTTCTTTTAAGGGCCGATGATTTCATATAAGGCCCTGTCATACCCCAAAATTTGCCCATACTATTTCTCCTATTCAAAATTCAAATCAAAGAAGAAAGCTCCAAGACACACTCTCCCAAACAAGGCTCAGAGAACTAGGGTTTTGTTGTTCTGAAGGAAAATCAATGAATCAATGGCTCTAAGGCATCCCATATGGCCTATGACACTCCACACTATCCCCATAACAAAATTCAGGGCTCAATACAAAAGATTGGTCACTCAATTGCTCAAAAAGTCAACAGTCGACTAATTTGACCTAAAAGTCAACTGTGGTCAAAGTACAGTCAAAACTCTTGATTTTTTGTCAACACCCTCATATTGAAGTATCATTCATCATTTGATCAATATTTAATCATGGTTCATCAAGGAAAGACCAGAAATCAACAATTCCAAAAGTTTCTAAATTAGGGTTTGTATAGGAGAAAGTCAACTGAACTTTGACCAGCCATAACTCCCATATGGAACATCAGAAATTTCCCATCCAATGCTCATTCTGAAGGAAATTTGATTCTATACAATTTAGTGTCTCACAAGCCAAGGCTAAAAATGCTTCATTTGGGAGATATGGACCAAAACATTATAGGTCCTTTTCAAAATTCAACCAAAAGTCTTTTTTTTTTAAAAGGACACACAAGGAGCATGGAAAATTATTTTGACATGAGACCAAAAACACTGGTTAGAGGACTCTTCAAGGTTTCTAAAAAGTCATAGAACTCCTCCATACCTCAAAAATTGAGGGAGATATGCTTTGTCAAAGTAGGACAAATTTGAGAGGGAAAATGTGAAATAAAAGGCCTCAAATTGATTTCTTTTGCAAAGGAGCCCAAGTTTTCATGGCCCAAATCTATTCCTCAAGTTGTCTAGAAGATTCAATCCTAAAGCCACGAATTATTGACAAATTATTTGATTTTTAGTGAATTTTATTCATTAAAAATTATGGAAAAGTCAAAGATTTGATAAAAGTTTTGAAAAGATTTGTTTTGGTTTTAAGTCTGAATCAATTTCAAACACATTATAAATCAAATATCTGGTAAATTAAATGGGAAAACAAGATTGGTAAAATTGAATGAAGATTTGAACATATTTAGAAAGATTTATAAATCAATTTTCTTCAAATTTCAATTTTGGACTCAAGAAAGATTCAGTCAAAATCTGTTAACCTAAATCCATCACACATATATATGGAGACCATTCAGACCTGAAGGAGGGGATTTGGCAGCTGGGAGAACTCGTAAAAAGCTCACAAAACCTCAAGAAAAAATCAATTTCGTTATGAGAGTTTAGTGTCAATTCAGAGACCTTTGACGGTTCATACACATTCCAGGATCGCTCTTGGTCGTTTCTCAATCGCCATTGGAGCCTGAAGCGTTCATAACCGGAGCACACAACTCACGGTTTATTTTACAATTTTTTTTTGTTCGAATTCCATGATTCATATTGCATAAGCATGTTTCGATTGTATGTATGCATCCATGGTGATATGCTGAATGTTTCTGAATGTTTAATTTGATTGATGCGTGTCCATATTGATATATGCCATAGTTAGGGTTAGAGGTATCAGATTGGGGTTTTTGGATTGGGGGCGAATTGGTCTTGATTGCAAGTACCTTCGTGTTCGTGAAGGCGAGACAAATCTGTCCATGGTTTCATATCTTGTTTTTGCTGCGCGTACGGATTTTTATGATATGCAGGACCTATGGCAATGGAGGTTCTGAACCGTAGGTAAAAACCCCCCTAACACAACGGCCAGAGGTTAGGGATGAAGACGTGTCTCCGCGGGGTTGGCCAGTTCGAAACTCCCGCGCGCTTTTTCCAGGCAAAGATGTGAATTGCGTATATTAACTCATGGGGTTAGTTGATTAACATGAAGCGCACTTGCTTCAGTTGGTAAGCACGCTTGGCCGCTCACCCAAGGTTCCAGGGTTCGATCCCTGGCCCTTGCAATGTTTTTTCCAAATATTTCTCCTGCAGATTACATGCGCTTCCATCTTCAAGGAACACCATGCGCTTCAATGCACTAGCCATTGGATCATGAACCTCTAAGATCTAACGTTCCTGGATTGAAGGACCATGCTGCGCATCCTCAGTCATGCCACACTAGAACACAAGCTAAGTATTCTAATTGTTTTTTTTAAATATATAATATCTATATTTTAGTTATATTATTTATATGATTTTCTTTCTTAAACTACTCTTATTTTCTTTCTTTCATCCAAAATATGATAAATAAAAAGTATTTCTTTTTTATTTAACTTATTATTGAATAATGTTATTTTATTTGTTCTAAATTAATTTGATTTGTTTAAACCGTTTAATCAATTAGCTAATTAATTAATAAAAATAGAGATTAGGATTTGAATATTTAATCGAAATCTTATTGTCACCGATTTAATTAATTAGGTTGAAAACCAATAATTAATTAATTCAATTTTATTTATTCTATTAACCAGGGTTAACTTGTGCCCTAATCAGGGTTTGCGAAGATCATGCCTACACTAAAAATTTCTCTTCTTTGTGTCTGACTTTTCAGGGTTAGCAACAGGGTTCCTCCCGACAAACGTGCCACGCCTCTTACGAAGCTAAGTCCCGACTCTATTTTCTTTTATTATTTATTCCTTATTTGCATTATAAAATTGTTATTAGGGCTAAAACCTCGAAAGTCAATGGACTCTTTTGCACTCACGTCTTTTATTTATTTTTGCCCATTTTTTTAGGGTTAACCTCGAGGCTACCTCCGACTGCCAACCATATCAAATCAAATCAAAAGCTAAGTCTTTTCCATGTTTTTATTTTCTTTTTTTGCCTTTTTATTTTAATTATGGTTAACCTATTTGCCAAAGGAATTGATAATGCACTCACTTCCCTTTTTTGGTTTATATTTTTCCCACCTTTTCAGGGTTTGCCAACCGCCGAAGCTCGAATAGTCGGTAACCCTAAAACTCTAACCTCTTTTATTTTCTGCCTAATTATTACTTATGCCAAACCCTATTGCACTATGAATCTGCTGGTTTCTTTTTCCCCCTTCCCCATATTATTGTGTTGTTAGTAATCCTAGGGAGTGCAAGCCTGTTAATCAATTTAGAATAACTAATTATAAGATAATTTCTGAATTAATCACGTGATTGTTGCACCCACGCACACTTTTTGGTAATCCCTCTTGTTGCCTGTTGCCTGTTGCCTTGTTGCCTTGTTGCCTTGTGTTTTTTGCAGAATAGCCATGTCCCTCGAATACGAGGATACCTCAGCCATGTTGCCTCGATTAATGCAAAGGTCATAAGTCCCTAATGATGCTGCCTTCGATACACTAATTATGATCTCGTCCCTCGGAAGTTGCCTACGAAAGGCTGAGGTATCCTCTGGTTGCCTAAACGAAAGGCTATTCTGATCCTTCCCTTAGACTACCTGCCTCTTTATGGCATGGGACAGTCTTGTGGCGAACGATAATTCGACGACACTTCAACCTCCAAATCAAAGGACTTCCTTGCCCTCCTATGGCAGGGATAGTCCTGAAAGGCTAAAAGAACTTTTCTACAAATATTAAGGTAATTGCTCCTAATTGCCTTGCTCTAAAAATCTTTTTTTACACTTTTTTCATAAACCTTCAATATGGCTACGCTCATTTACGAGCTAAAGTCCGTATTCACTTCTTCTACATTTCTTTTCAAACGAGCAAAGCAATTAAGAGCCCATGGATAACCATGGATGCAAAGGGTGCCTTACACCTTCCCTTTGCATAATTACCCCCCAGACCCTATTTTCTTTAAAAAAGGTTTTTCCTGTTCTTTTAGCCTTTCTGATATTTGGATAAAATAAAAGTCGGTGGCGACTCTTGCTTACCGAGACATTTCGATAAAGTCAGTTCACCGTATTAGAAGCCCCCCTCTATTTTTTTGAACTTAGTTACTAATAAAACTATTTTCTTAATTACCGGCCAATGATGATACCAGAGGCCACCCTTTATCAAAATTCTAATGTTTTTGGCCTCCCCTTTATTTTTCCAAACACTTTCTTTCAACTCCATTTTTTTAAAAAATATTATTTTGGCCAATGATGAATATTTTAGGCCTCCCCTATTGAAATTCATTTCTTTTTAAAAAAATTTATCAAAATTTTGGTCAATGATTTCATATGAGGCCACCCTTTTCAATATTTCAAAACCTTGTTTTTGCCCAATGATGCAACATGAGACCTTTTTTTAAATCTATTAGCCAACAATTGTCAAGGTAGTTGTTTGTACGAACAATGCCAAAGTTGCCCTAAAATCTCACTTTCAAACCTAAAGCTAATCGGGCCCCCTTGAGTACAAGGGAGCGAAAGGGTGCCTATCACCTTCCCTTTGCCTAAATTACCTACTGACCTAGATTTCACCATCAATAAGGTTTTCTTTTTTTTTCTTTAAATAAATTAAGAGTGGCAGCTATGTATTTTTACAAAAAAATTTTAAGCCGGTTGCAACAGCTACCATACATATGATTGTCAACATCTAAAGCAAGAGATAAAAAAAGTTAATACAAATGGGTCATCTTTAAAGATACGTGCAATATGTCGGTCGAGGAAATGATAGAAGAAGATCCCCATTGCAAGACCTATGGGAAAAAATCTCTATGACCAAAACAAAACAGAGCATGCAAGAAGAACAGGGGCAAAGTACTATGCGACACACCCTAAATACAATCATTGACATATTTAAAAGAGGATGAGAAATCATCTTGTCCTTGAAGAAATATGCTCGACAATTAATGCATGTCACTAGTGCTCCCCCCACCGAATAAGGCCCCTTTCGAACTATCATATTCTCTCAAAGGGGTATTAAAGGCATAATTCCTTATGAAGAGAACCCGATGGTGATTAACCTTCAGATCCATGATTGGAATGTAAAAAGGGTGATGATCGATCCCGATAGCTTAGTGGATATCCTCTATTGGGAATATTTCCATGTTTTTAAGCTAGACCTGGAACTCCTTCAATCGTCCAAGGGATCGCTAATAGGCTTTTCCAGCGAGCAAGGCTATGTCTTAGGTTATGTCACCATAAGTCCACCTTTGAGACTGACGGAAGTGTCAAGACAATAAAAGTGAGGTACATGGTGATAAACACTCTATCACCTTAAAACATCAACATTGGTAGCCTTTAACGCTTTAGAGGCAGTCCTGTCTAGGGGTGTTCAAAACCAAACCAACCCAATAGAAAACCGCAAACCAAACCAAACCAAACCAAACCGAAACCGCAAAAAACCGCATTTGGTTCGGATTAGTTTGGGTCATCTTTTAACAAAACCACATGGTTTGGTTCAGTTTGCGGTTTGTATTTTGTAAACCGAACCAAACCGAATCAAACCATATTATGTTACAACCTAACTTTTACTTAACTCACATCCAACTCAAACTTAAATCTATAATACCTTAACCTTATGATTTCGAACAATTTTCTCATTCTTACACATGATTTTAGTCCCGATCTTCTCAAATCTCTAATAGCATTATCGCGTCTTCTTTGCCACATACATCTTTACTCTTTTTCTATAATTTCTACTCTCTTATATTCTTTCTTTTTCACCTTCTCATTTTTATACAAATGTTCCCTATTTCAGTTTCATTTTTATTGCGCATCTTCTCTAATCTCTCAACTCTTTTGTTTTTTTCTTTTTCACCTTCACTAATATCTCGTCTCTTCTATTTATTTGTTTCATTCTAATAATTTTTATATTGTTTTATACTATTATTTTATTTTATGTTTATTATTCCACTTTTGTCTAATTTAATTTTTACAAATTAAATAGAAAGTTGTTGTCAAAATATGTCGAGTTTTGTTGTTATTTGATAGTGTATGAATGTCTAAATACAAAGTTATGTTGTCATCTATTTGTATATGTATGGTTCAATAAAATATTTGTAAAAAACCAAATCAACCAAACTGAACCAAACCGCATTAGTTTGATTTGGTTTGGTTCGATTTTTTTTAAAAGCCAACCGAACCAAACCAAACCGCACGATTTTTTCTCTTGCGGTTCGGATGATTTTTTTCGTCAAAACCGCCCAAACCGCACCGCGAACACCCCTAGTCCTGTCAACTTTGTACATGGCCATGAAATACCCGATACGTAATGGTCGAGTTGGAGTGATTAGGGGAAATTAGGAATTTGCAACATAATGTTATCGAGATTGCTTGAAGATGAAAATTAAGGTCAATCAATAACCCATTTCGGATGCGCATAAGATCCATTAAGTGGACCTAGATCTGTTTGGAGATCCTCTATAGTATGGTTTGATCCCTATGGAAGAGCTAAAGACTATCTAAATAGGATTCGAAAAACATCAAACTACTAAGTTCAAGATTATGGAACCACTACAAGAAAATATAGAGCTCTTGCATATGGGTACCTATATGATTGGGATATATATAAATGTTATGTATCATCATTTATCCATAGCATCCAGAGTAAATCATGTCTCCCAAAAAAAGTGATATGAAGGTGAAGAATTAATATTGGTCGTAGCCTAAGAAGTATAAAAGTTTCTAGAAGCAATATTTATCCAAGAGATTAAATATTTCACCTGGTTGGCTAACATAGTAATGTTAAAAAATAATTCGAGAAAATAAAAATATGTGTAGATTTCACCGATCTTAACATGGTGTGCCCTAAAGATCTATACCCCATACCCAATATTGATAGGCTTATTAATGGTACGTTCAGTTTTAAAATGTTAGGTTTCATAGACACCTACTCTGGATACAATAAAAGTAGGATGAACCCCAACGACACCCAAAAGACAACCTTCATGGAAGTTATGAGTCTTGAGTACGCGTGTAGCAAGGTCGGACAAGAAGTTATGAGTCTTGAGTATGACCTTCATGGAATTTTCCTTCAGGCCCCAATGTAACCATAGATCTGGATTTGTAATCCTTTATTCCCCTCTTCTGTCGACTTCTTGTAGAAATTGGAGATCTTAACAGCGAGAAATGCGTCTAGGAAGCAGATTCACCAAACCATTTGTCATTGATCTCGTATTAAGTTTTCAGGTCTGATGGAGTAGTGAGTGATGAAACCGAAAAACAGACATAATATGAAGCGTTCTTTGGAGTCGAAAACCAAGCTCTTTCTTGATGCAGTAACCTAAAAAGTTTACAAAACCTAACATCATAAGCTGGATTGTCTCTCAAAGTTTGATTCATCATCATCAAAGCACGATGATTAACATCTCGTCAATTCTAGGGTTTCATCATTGGGTTCATTAGAAGATCCTATGGAATTAGGGTTTTGAGTCTAACAACACATCAAGTCATCATTTATGGGATTTAGGGTTCTCAAGCATCTCAAGATGCTCATTGCTCAAGCCATTTGATCATTAAGACTTTGTATGGGCAAATCACGGTTTATGGTCAAAGTTTAGCCTGATGTTGACTTTTGGTCAAAACATGATCTAGTAGTTTGAAACATGATTCAAGTTCCTCATATGCTTCCCCATAGCCCTCTCATGTGTCCCAAATGGCTAAAGAAGTTTGATCTATTGATAATTGAAGATTTGAAATTCATCTGATGAAAAATCAACTACTTAGAGTCAAAGTTTTACTTTAGAGATTTTTGGCCAACTATGGACTTCTCAAGTCAAGAATCATGAAAATATGGTAGATGGATGTATTTGATCAAGCCTAATCAAGAAAATCAAGCAAAAGATCAAAATTAGGGTTTTGAAGAATTTTCCAAGTACAAAAACTCATGTTTATCTAGCCAACTTCTCATGGTTGTAACTTCCTCTCCAAGTATTCAAAATTTTCAAACAAGGGCTCTTTGGAAAGATCCCATGGCAAATTTCAATATGGTGAAAAGATTTGAATTCAAAATGATCCTTAAAAGTGTTTAAATTGATGACCAAAGTTGGTGTCTCAAGTTGTTTAAAATCTCAACCACTTAGAAAAATTTCTCTAAGTGTTTTGACCTTACCAAGTGCATGACTTTATGGCCAATTTGTGATCAATCCAAGCCACCATCATTCATGCCTAAGGGGTGTACTTAAATATGTCATTTCATACTTCATTGTTGTGAAAATAATTGTCTAAAAATCTCATGGAAATTTGGAGATATGAACCATAGAAGTTAAGGTCTCATAGTTGTCAAAAATACCAAATACTTAAAAAAATTCTAAGTGTAAAAAAAGTTTCAACATCTCATTTTCTTGGCCAAATTTTCTTCATGTTCCAAGATGATTCAATCCAAGTGATCAACATCAAAGTTGTAAAAGGTGGTGTCCTCCTTCCAAAGAATCCAAGAGCATGAATTTATGTTTCTTGAGCTAGAAGTTTCAAGGAGATGAAGTTGGCATGTTGAAGCTGAATTGAAGGTCCAATTTCATGTCAATTTTCATGTTCAAACATAACCTATACCTTGAGATATTGGTGTATACCTAATGTTGCATCTAAATCTCGGCAAGAGATGAGTTTCACACAAGTCCAAAGTGCATTGCACATTTAATTTTAGCTTTGTCCAAACATACATGCCATTAAGGGATCATTTTGGCATAAAGTACCATTGGCATTTTCATAAAGTTAACTTTAATCACAAAGTTGACTTTGTGAAAGAGGTTAAGCCCTAATTACACTCTATCTTAATCTCTGATCACACTCCACCAATGCTCCATAATCTCCCCAACCACCCTAAAAAGCTTAAAGTTATGGCTCCAAGACATGATGCACCATGAACTACCACTTTCATCCCAACCAAACCAAACTTGAATCAAACTTGATCAAACACTTTTCATGTGATCACAAGCCTTATTCCTGACCTATATAAATAGAGATCCAAGCTCATAACCTCAACACACCTCACTTTTAAGATTATTCTTTTTATCTAAAAATACATGATACTAATATTTAAGATTGACTTCCTTTTTTTTATGCCAAGTCTCGAACTGAGTATTAGGGGTGGCAAAACGAGCCGCCCGCCCTGTCTTAAACCCGCTAAAAAACGAACGGGACGGGCAAGCCCGCCAAGTAAAATGGACATAAAACTCATGCCCGCCCAGCCAAGGTGGCGGATTGGCGGGCTCGTCCGCCTATTCTTTTTTTATATTTTTTGAATAGATTAATAGTATTTTTTTTACCTTTCAATTAAATTTTTCACTTATTTTTTAGAACAATTTTTTATGAAGCATCTTTTAAACAAATTATACCTAAAAAAATATTGCATATATTTATAAGTAAATGTATAAAATAAAACCTTAAAAAATTTGAAGTACTAAAATTAACTAAAAATGGCGGCAGGCTTTGACGGGGCGAGCTTAGGCGGGAGGCGGGTTTCGGCGAGACGGACTTTGGTGGGCGACGGACCCAAAATCCCAATCTAACCTGCCATATTTTAACGGGTGCACAGACTGGCCCGACGGATCAACGCCCATTTTACCACCCCTACTTAGTATCACATTAGTATCACATTGAAGGATTTGCCTACAACTAAATGACCTCTTAGAAAACTGCCATATTTAAGACTAACTTATAAGATCATGTTTTAAAATGAAATGATTAAGAAATATATGAAAACTTATTTTAAATGTCACATCTTTATCACTTGTAAGTGACTTTAAATATTACTTGCTATGTTATGAAAAGTTGGACCTATTTATCACTCTAAATTTAATGTTTTAAACTTTATATATTTTAAAAAATAAAGTTATTTTACACTATCAATCAATTACTATTAATCTATTATGTATTATGCAAAATAACTCTAATATTTTTAAGTTAATTGTGTGACATAACTGATTGATTAATTTTTATTGAATGATAGTGTAAAAATACATTACCTTTAATCTCATATTTTTAACAATAACAAATTCAATAATAGTTAATAGGAAAAGTGCTAACAACACTCTCTTTTCAACACTCTCTCCAACACTCACTTTCTTATTGGTTAAAACATGTGCGGGTCTCTCACTTTAGAAATGAATCCCACATAAAGTGGTAGGACTCACACATCTTTGAACCAATAAAAAGGTGAGTGTTGGAGAGAGTGTTAAAAAGAGAGTGTTGTTAGTATTTCTCTACTTAATAGATATTATAACTTAGATGATGTCTAAAGTGTTTTACCTACTACATGTTTCATGGGTGACTCGTTTAAATTAAATCGTTGGATTATATTAATGGGCGAGATTTGTTAAATTTAAAATGAGAACATTTATATTGCTCACACACTAATACCACCCCAAATCAAAAAATTCTACAGTTGCATCGAGAATTTACACAATTAAACCATTAAACTCCTCTTCACATTTTACACAGTGAATCCAATTTTTTACCACTCAAACTATTAAACAGAAGTTTAAGAAATATTATTCAATTTAATAGACTTTAGATTTCACCTTATAGCAGTTGAGATTTTACAACATTTGCATTCCAACCAAATTAAAGAAAATAAAATTCATGATCTCATGCTAAATATTGTTATACAAATACTTCTATCAAATCTGTATCACTAATAAATGTAGAATTTTAATGAAAAGAAACAAACAATGATTTCCTGTAAATTTAATATGGTATCAATTTGATTTTTAACAATCCGGCTCGTTCTCATAATAATGTCATAAACATAAGGTAACTTATGTAGTATAATTAAATATAAAAATATTTGTAATAAATTCAGTTTTTCTCGTAACGATAAGGTAAGTCATCCCGTTGCATTTATATATGGCGGTTAATATATGTCTTTTGTATAAAGCACGCATAGGATACCGTCGTACGCAGTTGATGCATATCAAATAGAATCCAATCATATCCCATTTATCTTTGTTCCAAAAAAAACAAAATAACAGATTGGGACAGTGAAAGTAGAGATTTTGGTTATGGTTGGTGGTGGTATTTAACTGAACCGATCATCTGTCATCTTAAAAGGGACATAAGAGTAACACGTTCAACATTTATTATGTACGTAACTCGACCATATATATCTTTAGTAATAAAAAAGTTGATACATTTATTATGGGGTGTGTAACATGAATTGTCCTTAATTAAGGATTTGGGTTATTAAAGAGTGGATCTAAATGTTAATCCGTCTCTCAGTGATTGAAATTCTGGAGTTTAAATCTGTTTCAAATATAGAGTGTTTGGTTTTATATAGACAAATTCACAAGCTAATGATGGACTTTGAGGAAGTTAAATGAAAACATGTTTATAGAGAAGAAAATAGGTGTGCGGATTCTTTAGCTAAATTTGGATCTAAAGTCGGAAAAGTGAGTCATTTGGAGATTGTATGCCGAACTTGATTGGGCAGTTAGTTGTTTCTGATTTTTCTGGCTTCCCTATTAGTAGGAGCATTCGGTTGTAGCTTTTTCTCGTTTTGGGCTTAGACCATTCCTTTCAAAAAAAAAGTTGATACATTGATCAATTACTTTACTAAATAGCCATAGTTTCTCTTTTTTTTTGTTGTTGTGAGATATATAATAGCCATTGTTTATGTTTTGCTGAGGAACGACATTTCAATTATATGGTAGAAGGCACTTTCTCTAGTATAGCGGTATCAGCCTCTGATACAATAGAGTGGTGATGAACATGCAACGTTAACATTTGAATGTCTAAGTTAGTGTGGTAAGAGATATGTAACTTGCAAGAGTGGAAATGAATGAATACTTGTTACGATGTGTGACATATTTATACAAGGTCAGCGGTTAGAAATGTTTTCGCTTTATCTGACGTGGGTTGCAATAGACTGTATGATCAGATCTAACGATGTCTAATGGGCCATTAACTCGGATAAGGTGTGTGGCCTTCCAGTAGGACTCCACTTGTTCGTCGCTCTTCAGCAAGAATAGTTTAGGATGGGCCTTTGGAGTTGGATCGGTCTTGTTGGGAACTTGCTTGACCCAAAACAATTGTCTCTCAAGTCCTTAATGGCACATGTGAACTATGATTGTGTTAGAACTTGTAGATTGGCCTCAAGGGAATTCTTCCTAACCTTGGTTCACCCACACTCTAAAGGAGATGACTAGAGGAGTTCATTGAATGGGAGTACGTTCCATCAGGACCGACGAACAAAATAATATTAGGTGGGATAAAGAAAAAGTTCGATGAAGCCAAAGGGATTTAGGATGAGCATCTCTAAGAAGTACCATGGTCATATCACCTCGCCCCACCAATGTAAGAATTCTCTTAAAATTGATTATTACCATATTTACATAAAGTATACCCATTGCCGAGTTCACATAACTGTTGGACTTGCACCAAAAGATCCTTGATGATCTCATAGACAATATAAATGTTAGACTTCCACTAGAATATCTTTGTCATCCTCAAAGACAATATAAATGTTGGACTTCCACTAGAAGATCCTTGCCACCCTTAGAGGAAACGTAAAGGTTGGACTTCCACTAGAAGATCCTTGTTGCCCTCATAGGTAACATGAATGTTGAATTTCCACTTGAAGATCCTTGTCGCCCTTAGAAGTAACACGAATGTTGGACTTCCACTGGAAGATCCTTTCCTCCCTTAGAGGTAATATAAATCTTGGACTTCCATTGAAAGATTGTTATTGCCCAAGGAAATATGGATGAGGGACTTAGCTTAAAAGTCTCATCAGAGGGACTCAAATAGAAAGTCTCGCCCGAGGGACTCAACTTAAAAGTCTCGCCCGAGGGACTCAACTTAAAAGTCTCGCTTGAGGGACTAAACTTAAAGTTCTCGCAAGAAGGGCTTAGCTTAAAAGTCTAGTCTGAGGGGCTTAACTTAAAAGTCTAGCATGAGGGACTCAAAGATGCCGACGAAGTTGCGAATAGTAAAGAGCAAAGAGAAAATCAACCAAAAAATCAATGCGATGGTGACATACAACATGCTCTAGCTTCCAAAACCTACCGTTCGGAGGGGTAGGTTGAAAATCAGTTGGTTAAGTGAAAAAGATGTATTGTTGCTTATTCATCTTGGATTTGTCATTGTTGAGAATATTTTCATTGTGAGAGTTGTCGTGGTGGGAGGAAAGCGATCGTTCTAACATGGCGGAGGGAGTGGACGGTGGTTAAAGGTGGTGTTTTACTTCTAAAAATTGTGTTGTGAATCACAAATCATTTGATTTAATTATAATTGTTTTCTTTGTTGTTTCATTCTTGGTTTTTTTTCTTTCATTTTTTAGATTAAATAAAAATAAAGTGTGATTTACTTCTTGTTCCTCCTTTCTAAAATTAAGATAAATTAATGTGATTCACTGAAATATTCTTAACTACGTAAAATGGAATAATTTTTAAAACTATTCATTTTTTAGTTTGAGTTTTTGAAGATAATAAAAAATACATTAAAATTTAGATTTTTAATGACCGATTTTTCCGTGGCTAAATCTATAAACAACCAAACATTAATGTTAAAAAAAATATAAGAATTTAATTTATATATTTAGAATATAACACTATTTTAATACATAACCAAATTAAACCATATTATGATTATGATATGATATATTTTCTAATTTAACTGTTAAAATATATATTTTTAATTTTTATATTTAGAATATAACACTATTTTTATACATAATCAAATTAAACCATATATGATAATACATTTTCTAATTTATCTATTAAAATATGTTTTTTTTAAATGCCAATTTGTTAGAATTTGACTAAATAAGTAAATACACATTTTCAAAAAGTACACCATTGGATAATGAAAAAAAATCAATCTCTAAAAATGAATAAATTTATTAATCACTTTGACTAAAAATAAAAATATTAAATATAATTTAAAATTTACCAAGTATACACTATACTCCAAACCAAAAGGACCCTACGTTTTTCTACGGCGTTGTTCCAAACCAGGGTACACTTACACTACCTCACTCCACTACCACCACCACTACCATTCCTCTCTTCTTTCTCTAACAACATTTTATATTCTCTTCTTCTCATTCTTCTTTTTCATATCCATTTTCTCTCTCTATCTCCATTTCTTTGACTTTTCATTTGACTTTTTCTCTTACTCTCCCAAATGCATAACCAAGATCAAAGAAAAACTCACACTCCAGGTATTTTTTTTTGTACGTTTCTTGGTTTTCGGTTTCTTCTTATCTTTCTGGTTTTTTATCGGTTTGCGTCTTGGTTATCTAGGGCACGAGAATCATGGAGTTTATGTGTGTCACAAATGTGGATGGCCGTTTCCGAATCCACATCCCAGTGCTAAACATAGACGCGCTCACAAGAAGATCTGCGGAACTGTTGAAGGTTACAAACGGAAACAAAACGGTTCGGATGATGAACGTGTTTCGGATGATGATTACAAAACGCCGGGTTTGTTTTCGTTATGCGTTGTTTGTTGTTTGGTTTAGCATTAATTGCGTATTAATTTATGGAAGATTTGTTTATGTGTTGGTGTTTTTCTAGGTTTGGTTCTGTCTAGTGGCAATAATGAGAAGGGTAATGTTGGAATTAAAGGGAAGTTTACTAGGGTTGAAAGTGATGTGTTTTCAGATGCAGTTGCTGATTTTCCAGATACTGGAGTTAAGGATCATTTTCCACAAATCCTGAAAGGGTCTTCTGAGAACAATGATTTTAATGGTAAGAAGATAGGTTTTTTTTTTCATATTACGACCGCTTTTTATTTAGTTTGTGTTTGGATTTTAACGAAATCGTGGTGACATTGTGTGGCTCGCATTCATGAAAATCGCGGTTGAGTTTCATTGGATGCGAGATCTGTTATGTCAATGAGGATTCGAACATCGCGTTACCTGTCTCAGATTAAATGAAAATTTGGGAAATGTGTTTTTCCTTTTTATGAGGGTTGTTAATTAAGCAAGCTTTTGAATTTGTTTGTCTCCTAGTTGAAAATTTAATGACTTGATGTTTAAGGGAAATGTTTGGTACAACTAAAGAAAAGTTTTTGATTCTATTTTCTTTGTCTGTTGAAATTATGTATTCATATCAGGAAATGATTTATTAAACGGTCACTTATCTTGATTGTAAAGCATACTCAATAAGTAATTAATTAACGATCTGATGCTTTGTATTAGTTTTTTTAATCATTGCTAGTGCCTTAAATGTGCTTTTGCATTTTGTCTTCTTTATGTCCTTTTTTTTTCTTTTGCTTTGTGTCAAGTTTTTCTTTTCTTTGAATATATAAGATTCTTGCATTACTGAAGCTTTTCACTTTGGAGATAACCTTTTCAATGCTTTAGTAAAACTGTATTAAAAGGAAGGTAATTTCTTATCTGTGGCATTTATTTTATGAAAAATTAAATCCACCAATATTGAATTGACATTTTTTATGTTAGAAATCTCTCTCACTCTAAGATTTGTTTCTTATCTGTGGTTCTATTTCTATCATGTCTGATAATTTGTTTCACAGCTACCGATGTGACTCCACTGGTTGCAAACTCAAGCAATGAGTTCCAAATTAAGAGTTCTGAAATTCCACAAAATGAAAGTTTTGAAGTGGAAAATATAGTCGAGTCGCAAGGTCAATTATCAGGCTCTACTGTGGATCCATTAATAAGCTCAGTTGCGGATTCAAAGACTGAAGAATTAAGTATTGAGCGTGGTGATGGTTTTTCTGGTCTGTCAAGTGAGTCAAGTCTCAGCAAAGCTGCAGCTGTATGTGATACTTTGCCAGAAAAAAATATCTATGCTGGTGAAGATGTGACAGGTTCTGGTTTAACACATGGTGAAAAGGAGTCTAATTTGAAAGGAAAGGATGAGGTAAAATCAGAAAGAGACGTGGTTGAAATTGTGGAGTCTACTAATAACATTGATGGTGATGGAGCTGTTAATCCAAATGAAAAGAAGGGATCCGAGTTCGTTTCTTTGCAGCCTCAATATGAACTTCCACTAGAAGTAAACTCGTCTATTATCAACAAAGAGACGCCGGTAGAATCTGCACATGCAATAGAGTCCACTAACAGTAGTGAAGTCAAGGTTTTGCAGGAAAAGGAAGACGTGAATGTTAGTAGTGATCCACTTCCTGTGCACGATGATACACTTGGTGTAGCTTATCCTCACAGTGAGTCATTGAAACATGAGGAAGATGTTAGCAAGGAAAGTAATTTTCATTTCAACACAAGCCAATCAAGTGAAAGAAGTGGTGTTCTCTCTGAAGGCACACATGCTGAGCATTGCTCTGAATTTTCTTTAGGCGAGCTTGCAACTGAAACTTATCAAAGATCACATGAAATTGGAATGTCTATGAAAACTGAGACGAGTGAGAATGATTTTTCTGAAGAGCACGGACCTGATGACATTCATGAAAATTCTCAACTCAAAAGTAGTTTATTGGTTTCATCAAATGAATATCAAAGGGAGGCATCCTTTCAGTCCGCGACCGATGAAACATTTGACATCATCAATGTTAGTCATCGTTCGAATGACACACCTGAAATAAATGATGTATCTGTAGATGGAAAGGTTGCAGGAGCTAATGTGGAAAACGACGCCGAAGTTCTATTGAATGATTATCAACCTAGTGACCTCTTGCAATCTGAAGTTGAGGAATCAAGTGTCTTATATAAGAATAATGGCGATGATGCTGGTGAAACGGGTAAAATTGAAGAATGTGATAGAACTGGAGATGAAATCAATAGCAATATCAAATTATATGAAGAATATAACAAACCCACTGGTATTGCTGTTGACTCACATGTAGAACAAGCTACACATCTATTAGTGGAGACTGCAGAGGACTTTTCCATCAACCATACGCCACATTCTTCAACCAATACCAAGCCTTCTGCTCAACATGATTCCACCGTTGAAGATGATTCAAACAGAGAGCCTGTTCAAGATCAAGGAATTGATACTTCTGCTGACTTGCATGTAGCTACAGAAGACCTTACCAGCAAGTATACAGCACATTCTTCTATAAATACTAAGTTTTCTGCTCAACATGTTTCTGCTGTTGAAGAGAATTCAGGGGGAGAAGTGTCTATAATTACTGCTGCGCCACTTTCAGTTCAAGATCAAAGTGTTGATAACTTGATTAAACTAACTTCTCCTGGAACGGATGCTTCAGTTGACTCCAGTAGCCGGCGTGAAAGTTTGGAAGGGAACTGGGGCTCTAGTTCAGGTATGCACACAATCACTCTTGCCTTGCATGATTTATATAAAACACTAAATCCGAAAGAATGTAATGTTTTTTTCACGGTTCTTTAAACAGTTATCTCAATGATATCTGATGCACCAACTGTTATTGAGGCCGAAACTTTACCTCCAATTGGTTCGCTGGCAGCATCAGAAGAGGGCAAATCTGACTTGAACACCCTACAGGCTGCACCTGCTGATAGACAGCTATCTGGAAAATCAGCAACATTTGAACTGCCATCTTTCACAACATTGGTTGAGCCTAACCCCGTGGCTGCTAGTCCTGAAGGTGCTGCTTCTGAAATCCCGAACCCTCAAACGTTAAGTTCTACCTTGCCAGCCGGTTGGTTTCCAACTCTAAATCAGGTTATCAATGATTCTGAAGGGAGAAAGAAGAACGAAGAAACAATTGCCAAAATAACAAACCGGAGCAGCAGTAATAAAGAGCACACACCTCTGAAGAGTCTCTTGGGCGAGGTTACTCATAGCAGCAAAAATCCGAAATCGCCAAAAGTTGAAGAAACTAATAATGTGTCTGGATTGACAACTGTTAACTCAATTCTTGGTCCCGAGTCCCCCTCGGCGGCCCAAGTGGCAAAAGAAAAGGCTGCAGATGAATGGAACTCTCCAGCAAGATATCCTGCAAATATCAAGAGAGAGAAAAAGAAATTGAAGAGCAGACCATTGTGGTTACAGTTTGTTTGTTGCTCAACAGCAGTGGATCATCCTCAACGAAGGTAGAAGAAAAACTAGAAGATTGCTTTTAGCTCTATCCTCTCATTAGTCATTCTGGTTATTATTCGCCCTCTATTGTTTTTTTAGTTTATCTATCATAGATTTTAGATACATATTTTAACGTGTCCTATATTGTTCTTGCAAGTTTATTAGGAGTTGCGTTGTATATGTTGACCATCTTCAGCTTTTATTTTTATCAGGAATCTTACTACTCATACTGTGTAATGTGTACGTAGTTTGGTCTTAGGGAATAATTTGCTCCATACTCTCATCTCATGTGCTGATGTATTCTGGTTATTATTTGTTCTCTATTGCTTTTTAGTTTAATTATTGCAGATTTTTCTTGCATATTTTAATTTGTAGAAATAATGGACACTATGGTTAGGGGGGAGATCAATTTCACGCGCCTGCAAGAAACTAATTGGATAGGTGAAAAGGAGAAAGAACTAGACAATTCGGAATTTAAACTTTGGTACACCAAAAAAGTTAGATCAAGAAATGGGGTGAGGATTATTGTAGACAAGGAGTGGAAGAAGGATATTGTGGATGTCAAAATAATAGGAGATCAAATCTAGTTTTTAAATTTGTAGTGGAACAAGACAGTTTTAATGTTATTAGTGCTTACAACACCTTAGGCTGGGTTAGCAGACTATTTTAAGTGAAATTTTGAGAGGATTTAGAAGGCTTACGCCAGGATATATCTGAAGGAGCCAGAATATATCTAAAGGGGAAAAGCTTTTTCTAGGAGGGAATCACAATATACATGCAAGGAGTGCAGGAAGAGGTTTTGAGAGTGTGCACAAGAGGTACGGTAAATGCATAGGATAAATCCATCTTAGAATTTTTGTTAAATGCATAACATAAATCCATCTTAGAATTTGTGTTATCTTATGTGGATAAATCCATCTTAGAATTTTTGTTAAATGCATAACATAAATCCATCTTAGAATTTGTGTTATCTTATGTAATGACTTTTGGTCTTACTATAGCTAATACTTGATTTAGGAAAAGAGATGAGCATATTATCTCATATCTCATATAAGAATGGAGTGACATGTTTTTAGATAAATTATTGTTAAGTTGTTCGGAAGAGAGCTTCACTATCCAACATAGAGTATGATTATGGATGTAAGAATCAAGAGGAGAGTAAAGAGAAAAAGTCACATGAGAGTGCACGAATCAAGTGGTGACATTTGAAGGGTGAAAAACATGAAAGTTTCCGGCTAATGATCTTGGAGGGAGGATTTAGACAACTACAAAGAAGTGCAAATGCAATGTGGAATAAGATGGCCAAAGAGATTAGAAAAGTAGCTAAAAAGATGTTAGGGGAATAAAGAAGTTTAGTTTTGGACGAGATAAAAAATCATGGTGGTTGAATAAAAGTGTTCAGAATAAAGTTAACAACTATTTATTATTTTAAAGAATGATCTAGGTATAAAAATGCAGAAATTTGAAAAAAAAAATACAAGAAAACTAAGAACGAGACTAAGAGAGAGCGGTGACCTAGGTTTTGGACATACTATACCAATCTTTGGGAACACCAAAGAGGGAGAAAAATCTATACATATGTTTGCTAAGTGAAGATAAATGATAGGTGGAAGATGTGTTTTTACAATTTATTTAATGAAAGATATGATATTTCACCAAACTCTAGCAGACTCCACATTTAAGACGAAAATCAAAACTATAGTTACTACTATCGACTTTAGAAATAATAGGTAAAAGAAGTGTTTTGAAAAAGATCAGTAACAATAATACATATTTAAATGAGAGGTTGAAGACTTGGATATGAATTTTAGAAACGCGTAACTTTTGCCTAAGCAGAAGTAAGACGAAGTATATGTAATGTAAGTTCAACAAAAAGAGAAATGTTTTCAACCTAGAGGTGTAATGTAATTTTCTTTTAATTTTATCCTTATTAACATCAACAAATTAAAAATGAAAATAGAATAAAATATAACAATTTAATTTTAAATAAAAATAATAATATTTATAAAAAATAATATTTTATTTTTGGTAATAAGAAAAAATATTCTTATTGATTTATCAAAATAATTAAAAATATAATAATGTGTAGGGTTTTGTAACGGATCGTTTTATTAGAAAATATTTCAAACACAATCAAACCCAATACATTTTTTATTTATTTTTGGCTTAATTTGGTTCGTTTATTATTATTCGATTTGGTTTTCAAACACCCCTAATCCCAAATATTAACGGCTTTCCAATTTCTCGAACATCTTCTACCAGAATCGCGCAAAGTACTGTCCTTCCTTCAACCTTGATATTCCCTGGATTCATCCTTCTGTTATTGATTCAAAACCCACATAATCTATTTTGTGTTCTATTCTGTCACTCGTGTCTTTTAAACCTTAAATAATTCTCACTTATTTCATGTCTTACTATTCATGCACGCAACATGTTTGTTAAATTGCACAAACTAGTCCTAACATAAAACCTCTTGTTTTCATCTCTTATTTATCATCCATGCACGCAACGTGTTTGTTAAATTGAACACCCTAATGCAATGCAATCTCTCAAGATACGCTCTCTTCTCTTTTATCCTCCTTTCTCTTCCAACTCACTTCAATCCTTTCTCCTTTCATTTTCAACGGCTTCTTCATCATCCCCAAAAACCCAATACTCAAAAGAAGCCACTTCTCTATTTGACTTCCTTAATTCAAACTTCAAATTATCTAAATCTCAATCCATTTTTATCTCTAAACGTCTTTCACGAACCACCCTCCCTCAAAACCCCATGTCTGTGATCAACTTTTTCAAACAAACTGGGTTTACTCAAACTCAGATTCAAACCATCATTCGTCAGAGAAGTCAAGTACTGTTTTCAGATGTTGATAAAACTCTCAGACCTAAAGTTGATCTCTTTCAACAATTGGGTTTTCAGGGTTCTGATTTAAGCGGCTTTATTTCTATGTATCCAACCCTTTTGACTGCTAGTTTGAAAAAACAGTTGGTTCCCTCGGTGGAAGCTGTTAAGAAAATTGTACACAATGAGAAAGATCTTATTCAAGTTTTGTACAAATGTGGTCGGTTACTTCCAATGTACCAACTATTTGTTTCCAACATCGCTTTCTTAGAGAGTTGTGGTATTGTTGGGGACCAGGTTTTGATTCTACTCAAACGACAATCGAGACTTTTGAGTTTACCACAATCTGCTGTTAGAAACCATGTTTTGCAAGCTGTAGAATTGGGCTTCCATCAAAATTCAAGAATGTTGATTCACGGGCTTCATACGATAAGCAGTTTGAGCCATAAAACATTTGAGAGAAAGTTGGATTTAATTCAGAGTTTTGGGTTTTCTAAAGATGAGACCTTGCAAATGTTCAAAAAGGCTCCAACTTTGCTTAGGGTATCAGGCAAAAAATTAGAGGCTGGAATTGAATTCTTCTTACATACAGTTATGCTGCCAAAGTCCGTACTGGCTAACCGGCCCATGATTTTGATGTATAGCATTGAGGATCGAGTGTTTCCTCGATATAGAGTTTTTCAGCTTTTGAAATCACAAAATCTTTGTAAGGTTCCCAGTTTTGTTTATGTGTTATGCTTGCCCGAGGAGATGTTCTTGAACAAGTATATATCAAAGTTTAAAGAAAATACCGAGGCATTATTAATAGCTTACAAGGGGCATCATATAGCTGGGTAAAGATCTCTTGATGCTCTATTTTGCACTCATGCGATTACAACTTTGTTGGTGCTTATAATTTACCTCCTTTCCAATTGATATGAGATATATAAATTATGATGATAGCATTTCCTTCCTACCTTGCTCTCTTCTATATATCCATGTTGTTCTATGCATCATCAGAGTCTGCAAACCATTAAGCCGTTATCAAATTTAGTTTAAAACTAGGTTACTTGTTTCTGCAACAAAAACATGTAGGAGGTGCATTTTAGAGTTTAGACACTACTTAAATCACCATTTTCTAATTGCACTTTTCCACAAAAGGCAAAATTTAAGTACTTTTGAGTTGTCCTTATCATGTTATTATATGTTGAAGCTGCTATGATCTAAATTCTATTGCATTCTGTTTCATTTACAAGCCACCCCGTCCCGGTTTGTGAATACTCCTACACTCTCGCCGTGTATTTGAATCTAATTTGTGGTTATGTTTTTTACACAGTGGCACGATGTAACGAAAGGAAGGATTGGGGTGCTCGGATTAGGACGAAGCATTGAGGCTGCATTTGAACAGTGTTGAAAGCTTTCATTAGCAGATTTTAACCAATTAATGTCTGTTGATTTTTAATAGTTCCATTGCTGCCTTCTGTATAATTTTGTTTATTTTGGGGATAACAGTGCTTTTAAGATGTTGGATGGAGTTTATAAGAGCAACAATTCTGCAGGCCCAAAAAGTATGTTTTTTTCGAATGTGTATTATATATGTTAATTTGAAAACGACATGGGTGCTGGAAATGTTCCACACTACTTTTTGCTAAAGACAGCTTCAAGAAACTAATAGTAGAGATTGTGTATTTAGAGGCTCTAAAAAAATTTCATCATTTGTTACATGCGAGAAAAAAAAGAAATGCAAAAAAAGACTTTGCCAGCAATCTGAAGTTGAATGATTTTTGGATGGGTCTTTTGAATGATAAAAATAAAACCTCTGGTCCTCGAGATCTAACTCGCCCGACTTAGTGATGTAGTGGTCGGTACTCTGGTCAAAATGGTCCTTAGTCTAGTGAAGATGAAATTTCGAAACCATCTCCATCTTCTCACTCTCATCTCATCCTCCTTGAGACACATGCGCCCCTCTTCATCTGTCTTAACCCTCAGTTCGAATATCGAGTCCTTGGCTGCTCGGCTCATAGTTTTTATCAAGTAGTAGCTGTCTTTGAAGGCACGAACTGAGTCAGTGAAAGCTTTAAACCACTTCTTTAGCTGCTTGAGAGAAACCTAGTTGTGGCGGCTGTTTGGGGATTGCTGCTGAAGATGGAAACAACGAAAGAACAATGGGATGGTGGCGCCAATCTCGAGGTAGCGACACACCATCTCATAAGCCCTTATAAAGGCAATCGAATTCGAATGCAGTTAGGAAAGCGCCAGAGCGCAATGCTCGAAGACCCCGCTCTAGAAATCACTGAACGAAAATCGAAGTTTCAACTCTTTGAAGACAAACTCATACATGGGAAAGCGATTCCCAGGAAAATATGAGCAGATTCGCTGTTCTTGCGTAGGCTGGTAAATTGCCCAATTTTCCCGAAAGCCCAACTCGCATGCGCCTATTTTGACGATTGAGTGCAAGTCATCCGTGCGATCAACAAAACACGAGGCTATTCCTCAGGGTTCCTCCCCGAACCAATCCAGACCGGAATCAGTGATGGTGACGACCAGATAAATACCCTTGGTACTGCAAGCCATTGAAACCTGAAAAGTAGAGGATAATAGTGAATTCGACGATAAAATCAAATCCACCTTTCCATCGCAAATTAAGTGAAAGAGCGAGAACAGGCAGGAGGACGCTGTCTCGACCAAGGTAGTCAAGCACAATATCTTAAGTAAGATCGGACAGCCGATGAAAGATCGTAAAAGTAGGATTGTAGCACGACACTTAAGATCTTACCAAAGGGCAAGATGGTAAATTCACATAGACAAAAACATGAAAATTATAATACATGAACAAGATAACCTATAAATCACAACATTCATGTAATTTAATTAATAATTCATAACCATCAATCCCTAATTTAATAAGCTCAAAAGATCAAGTTCAAAATAAGTAGCTCAAAATGGGGATGATAACAGAGGACAGTTGATGAAGCACTTTCAGCAGTTGATGAAGCGTTTTGTGATCCTTTATTTGAAGTCATTACAGAGGGCAGAATCGTGAAAGGAAGAGGATGAACACGAAATGGGGATGATAGTAGAGGGAGAAGAACAAAGATGATAACAAGGGGAGAAGAATGGCGAAGATGATGGTGAAAAGTTTCTGTTTTTCGTGGAAGGGGGAAAGTATCGTATGAGGAAGATTTTGTTTTGCGTTTTTAATTTTAGGGTTAGTAAAGACAACTTAAGGAGGACAAAAAAACCGGGTTCACTTAAAAAATCCAACTCGGTTAGAAAGCCCAACAAAACAGGGCCCTACACTATGGTTTTTACGATCTTACTTAAAAGATCTCGATCTTGACTACAAAAGCACACGAAAAAAGATTTCTGCAAGATCTTAGCACTAAAAGGCAATAAAAGATCGTAAGATCTTACGATCCTACGACCCAGATCTCGATCTTGACTACCTTGGTCCCAACCAAAGCCCTTACTCAATGACAAGCAAGGAACACGAAGAACTTATCCTCGACTAACAATTTCATCATAAGTTTATAAGTTTCACGGGTAAGACCCTCCCCGACCCATGAATTTCATCATAAATTCATTAGTTTCACGGGGAGAATGCTCCCCGACGCATGAGTTTCATCATAATTTTATGAGCTTCACGGGGAGAATGCTCTCTAACACATGAGTTTCATCACAAATTCATGAGTTTCACGGAGAGAATGCTCCCCGACACATGAACTTCGCCATAAATCCATGAATTTTGCGGGGAGAAAGATCCTCAACGCATGAACTTGATCAAGAGCTGGATCAAAAACTCAGGAATTCCACCGGTGCAAAGTCTACTCACTGTCGTAACGGCGAATCCGATTCAATACCACACAATTTTCTAAGGTCTCTACTCGAATTCCTATTCGGCGTTTGAAAATGGAGAAACCACTGCCAAACACCAACATTCGCCGGAGTTCAACATGCAAAACTAGTCGATGCAGAAATAAAATGCAAAAGTCCAAAACCAAAGGCAAACTTACTTGTTTTGAAGGAAAATGAAGGAACGTAGACAAGTTAGCAACAAACAAAAGGCAAAGGCAGGCTCAAATCTCAGAGGAAGTAGACGTGGTAGGAAAACGGAAAGGTGCAAATGACTCAATCCTTTCCTTATTTATAAGATGAGGACCTTGCACAGGAAAATGTGGCACCATTTGGGGTAGCGTATCGATGTTACGACTCATAATTACCCCTAGGCATAGAACCTAATGATGACGCATCGAAAAACCCACACACGTGGCTCGAGGGGACGAATAGTTGTCTCTTCAAGTCACATCACTTCTCCATCTCTCTGAATCCCGAGCATACATAGTCGAACACAAACGACAAACTCCTTCGTTCCTTCATGAGCATGCCTCAAAGGAGAGCTCAGTGCGAATGCACGATTAGAAAGATAACTCACGAGCAGACCCAGACGATCAGCTCAAGCATAAGCAAAGTTGTTCCCCGCAAAACTCTATCTCCTCGACGTGGTTTACAGCGCCTCCAACAATGAGCTTGTGCATATTTATGCCCTTGTAACACTGGGAACTTTTCTTGGCCAAGTGAAACTGTCAACCAGAATCCTGACAAAACACACTGTCCTACGCTCGTGTTACGCTCGCGTACTCATGGACAAAGGAACCCACGACGAGCAACGTCTGCGATAATGCGAGCTCACCATTACGGTCTCGAATGCAACTCACTCCGCATAGTGTCCATCGACCCTCCTCGACGTACAAACTGACATTAAGTCATTACTCTTATGCCTACGAGCAACGACTTGGGGGCTCCTGTTCTGCCTTCCACGTCTTGTGCGACAAGCAAGACAGTTTTGTCTCCCGTAATGGGCGGTTGCGCCCATGTCTTCGAAGATCACAGGCAGTTGATCCAAGATGGTGAGCACGTGTTGCTCACCCCCATTACTCGGTGGAAATCCTGGCAGTCATTCGTTATGGGCTTGGACTTTCAGCCCATAATAGAGACCATTAACTCAACGTTGGGGCTTACCATAAATACCCTCCTTTACAGGAGGGTCAGATATTCACTTTTCTACACTTAAACCTTGCTACCTCTACCACCGATATTCATTTTGGCATCGGAGTGTCTGCAGATACACTCCACTCCTCCTTCGTTGATTGCATAAGTCCACGACATCAGCCGGCCACGCTTCTGTACTGATCGCGGTAAGATCAGTTATAATTTTTTATGAATGAAAAAAAGTTAATAATAAATTACTATAATATTAATTTATTAATCATAGTACAAAAATGTAACATAATTAAAATTCAATACAAAATAAATAAAAAAATAATTTACAACAAACAAGTTCAGCCATTTTTAAAATTTTGGTTGAATAAAATAAAGAATTTTATTTTTAATTATTATCAGTAGTATCAAAAAAGGAAACGTTCAACATTCAGTTACATTCCCGCGGACAAATAACGAACAGTCCCTTTACAGTTAGATCCAGCGATTTGAACAAGCTCTCGTTACCACATTTTCCATATTTATTTTCATTTATAATTAAATTAAATAAATATTTATATAAACTACAACGACGATGAGAATAAAAAAAGAAAAAAACTGAAATTAGATGATTCTAGAACGATCATGATACACCTTTGAATCAAAGAACTCTCTAGACACACTCATTTCACTCCTTTTCTTCTATATATACACACACTCGTGATCGCGTAATGCAACATTCAACAATTTCATAAACACCAATTCGAAGCCCATAAATCATTCTCTGAATCCTTCAAAATCTCCTTTGTGATTTTCATCAATGGAAGAGGATTTTGATTTTCCAGCATCAGGCGACATGGAAATGCCGGAGGAAGAAGAGATGGTGAGTCCGATCCACAAGGTCGGTGAAGAGAAGGAAATCGGGAAGAACGGTTTGAAGAAGAAGCTTGTAAAGGAAGGTGAAGGATGGGAAACTCCGAGTAATGGAGATCAAGTTGAAGGTAATTCAAACGCTATTTCGCATAAGGAATTGGATTGGTAAATAGTAATAATGTAATGTGATTTTAATTGCGTTTGTTCTTGATTTTCGTAGTGCATTATACTGGAACGTTGCTTGATGGAACCAAATTTGATTCGAGCCGCGATAGGGGTACTACTTTCAAGTTTAAGCTCGGTCAAGGTAATGGATGTTTATCGTTGTTGAGTTTGTGATTCATAGATCTTCATGATCCAATGATTGTAATCCCTTGGTTTCATCATTATGCAGGCCAAGTGATCAAGGGGTGGGATGAAGGTATCAAAACTATGAAGAAGGGTGAAAATGCTATATTCACAATACCTTCAGAGTTGGCTTATGGTGAGTCTGGGTCGCCTCCTACTATTCCTCCGAAGGCGACTCTTCGGTTTGATGTGGAGTTACTGTCTTGGACGAGTGTCAAGGACATTACTAAGGATGGTGGGATATTGAAGAACATAATAATTGAAGGAGAGAAATGGGAAAATCCTAAGGATCTTGATGAAGTATTCGGTACGAAACTTGAGCTATTATCCTCTTTGATACATCTATTCTGTAACATTGATTGATCATTATTATCTCACATTTGTGGTGCTTTCATTCTTTCTGTAGTTAAATATGAAGCTCGTCTTGAAGATGGGACGATTATTTCAAAATCTGATGGAGTGGAGTTTACTGTTCAAGAGGGTAAGTTTCATACCTCAAACCTATAAATTGTTTGGGTATAAAAGATAGTTTTTGATTGCTGGTAATTGACTATGATGCAGGTTATTTCTGTCCTGCTTTGGCAAAGGCTGTGAAAACAATGAAGAAGGGAGAGAAAGTTCTCTTGAATGTTAAGCCAGAATGTGAGTCAAACTTTTGTTATTATTAGAATTATGTAAATACATGTTTTGCTTGGTTGTGTAAGTTTATTGAGTTTTATAAATTTTGCAGATGCATTTGGGGAGAGTGGAAAACCTGCATCAGGAGATGATGGCGCTGTACCTCCAAATGCTTCACTTCAAATAGATTTAGAGTTAGTCTCGTGGAAGACCATATCTGACATTACTAAGGACGGGAAGGTCCTTAAGAAGATCTTGAAGGAAGGAGAGGGGTATGAAAGGCCAAATGATGGAGCTGTGGTTCAAGGTACAGTTTTGCTAAAGTTTGTGTTTTGTTTGCTTCCTTGTATTTTATATTGGATTGTAGTATTGAATAGAAGCATTATTTCCATTGATTCAGTGAAACTTATTGGCAAGCTACAAGATGGAACTATCTTTCTTAAGAAGGGTCATGATGATGATCAGCCATTTGAGTTCAAAATTGATGAAGGTACTTTTAAACAATGGTTTTAAGTTGAACTTTTTGACTCTTTATATAAGCTTCTACAATGATCCTAATTGGTATCTTCCATGTACCGTGTAGAGCAAGTAATTCTTGGACTTGATAGAGCTGTGAAGAATATGAAGCAAGGGGAAGTTGCATTGGTGGTCATACAGCCCGAGTATGCTTTTGGTTCATCTGCCTCCCCTCAGGAATTGGCTACTGTTCCTCCTAATTCCACCGTTTACTATGCAGTTGAGCTGGTTTCCTTTGTAAAGGTGAGAACTCATGCCTTAATTTTCTTCAGGTTTTCTAATTTTGGCTAAGTTACTGACTAAAAAGTGGGGTGCAGGAAAAGGAATCATGGGATATGACTACGCAAGAGAAGATTGAGGCAGCTGGAAAGAAAAAGGAAGAAGGTAATGCATTGTTCAAAGCTGGTAAACATGAAAGAGCATCAAAGAGATACGAAAAGGTACACTTACGGAAACAGAAAGACCCCAAGCTGCTATGTAAATTACAGACATGCTGTAGTAAAAAAGTGAGTTAATTATACATGATTTCTTATTCTTTTTCTGTGTGACAGGCCATGAAGTATATTGAGTACGATTCCACCTTTAGTGATGAGGAGAAACAGCAGACCAAAACATTGAAAATTACGTGCAATCTTAACAATGCAGCATGCAAGCTGAAACTCAAGGACTACAAACAGACAGAGAAGTTGTGCACAAAGGTTAGTTTATGAAATTTTCTGCTTTTTTGTTATCTTTGTTTAGTTGAATTCAAGAGGAAATGAAGTGAAATCCATTGATTGACCTTATGAGAGTTTTGTTTTACTGTGTAGGTGTTAGAGCTTGATAGTAGGAATGTAAAAGCACTATACCGTAGGGCACAAGCATATATTCATCTTGTAGACTTGGATTTGGCTGAAATGGATATTAAGAAAGCCCTTGAAATTGATCCAGATAACAGGTATGCATTTGGTTTCGTGTATGGTCCTCATGTTGTATATGCAAACATTAGGTACCTTGTTCTAAAGGGACAACTGAAGAAAGTGTCCTAATTCAAATTTTTGTTTAAATTAATCTTTGGTATGTGGTCTGTGGATGTTCCAGGGATGTGAAGATTGAGTACAAAAGATTGAAGGACAAAGTGAGAGAATACAACAAGAAGGATGCACAGTTTTATGGAAATATATTTGCAAAAATGAATAAAGTGGAACAAGCAAAAACTGCTGCAGCAAAGCAGGAATCTGTGGCTATGGCTGTGGATAGTAAAGCTTAAAGTAGAACTTAGAAGCTGACAATGTTATGTTTGTATCCATCTTTACAAAAATAGCACTAGCATGATATTGCAATTACTGAGTGGTCTTTCTTTAGTATCGGTCCTATAACTGTTTCTTGTTCATATCTGTGTGATGTGAATCAGTCTTGTAGACTGATGATTAATAAGAAATGAAGTAATCAAGATTTGGATTCAAGTGTCTCTTTTACTCTTAATTACTTTAAGGTTGCAATAATAATAATAATAATAATAATAATAATAATAATAATAATAATAGTAATAATAATAATAGTAATAATAATAATGATAATAATAATAATAATAGTAATAATAATAATAGTAATAATAATAGTAGTAATAATAATAGTAGTAGAATTTCTTTCAGTGAAAATGGACATTGAGTTTTGCAGTTTTCTATATTAATGATATATACAAGTATTTATGTTTATCAAAAGTAAATTCGATATAAAAAATTATAAAAAAAGTCATTAATGCATATGGAATTTTTAAAATGAATTTATATTAAAAAACGAGAAAATCTCAATAAGGCCTTTGCACTAGAGGAAATAAGCAGGACAAAGATTGCGGCGACATAGCCACTATGGAGGATGTCGCCACTATGGAGGATGCATGGAAGATTGTTGTTGCTAACACACCTCTGATACAAGTGGATGGATGAAAGAGCAGAGGTTCATCAACAAGTTTTATAAGACTTTAGAAAGAGAGGTCCTGCTAGAATATCAAAAAATGCTATCAACAAGTTCCTGAAATTGATGTACACCAGTTATTTTCTGTGACGTAGTAATAAGACTAAAAGGTTCATATAGTTTAGGATTGATATTCTTGTTACTTATTGAGTCGGATAAATATAAATATTAGGCTTTGGCAAGGAATGAAATTGATAACTGACCTTTTATGTGGTCAACGAATATGGAATTTCAATGAACATATAAATCTGTACACGTGTATAAATTTATGGGGCCAAAGAGTCACTTGTGAACCCCAAGTGTTCACAAGTATCCCCACTAAACACACTCTTATCATAATAGTTGCACAAGTTACTCCTTGGTTCAACTTCCTTTAATTGGGAGGTAGAATAAACACTTTCTTGGCATATACAGAATTTACGGATATGAAAGTGGCCCGGGTCCTCGTCGTTAACAGCAAAAGTACATTTTGAACTAAGAGTTCAAATTGTTCAATCATCCTTGCCAGCAGTAATGCAGAGCTATAGCCAGGGTTCCCTCAACACCATTGTCAATTAAGTAATATATACAAGCTCGATGATCATTGCCGGCTCTTCTCTGTTACCATATTGCTTCTCAAACATACATGCATTTTTTAAGTAGTTTATATCTCAAGGAACTTTCACTCTCTCCCCGATCCCACTTCAAGTTTTTTGAGGAAAGGAATCCTCATATTGTTCATTGAACTCAATATTTCATTAGCCTGGCTTTCCTTTCCTGCGGATTTATATAAATGTACAGCTACACTCATGATGAACCTGTCCCCTTTTGTTGATTTGCGTATACTTTCAAAAAAGTTGATTCCTTCTTCCACACGTCCATATTTCAGGTAACCTTTCAGAATTGTTCGGTTACATATGAGATCGGGAATTAAACCGAAAGTTGATATTCTTGCATATACCCTCTTGGCTTCATCAATCATCCCGGCTTTTATGAATGCTGAGAGCAAAATATTAAAATGGGCACAGGATGGTGAAATGCCCTTGCTCTGCATAGTATATATGGTTTCCTCAGCTTTGGAGTAATTTAGGCTTTCTGTATATGCTTGGACTAGTGAAAGATAGGTGGAAGAATCGGGCAAACAACCTTGTCTCTGCATGGCCTGGAAAAGTTTCTCTACTTCATGAAGAACTCCAGCATTTGCATATACATATATCATAATATTATAGCTGATCTGTAATCACCAGCAAAGGCAAAGAATTAGCTCTAATTCTCTATAACAGTCATTATTTAAAAAATCACAAATGTAAAATGTGCCTTGCAATTCAATGTAAAATATGTCATTATTTTGGACCTTAACATATCTCAAGCTTTTAAATAAAATTAATTCAACAAGAGTTGTAAAGTAATACTTGAGTCTTGAAAATATAGTAAGAAATTTTCAACTTTACCTTTCCAGGTCTAATTCCTTCTTCCTGCATTTTACTAAACAACTGTGAAGCTTCCTGTATCATACCTGCAAAATACATAATTATGAGCTTTCTTGGGACTAAGTAGAACACCAATCATGAAAAGTAAATGAACTAATCACCAATCATCATGTGCTAATCACATTATGTTTGCACTCTCCATTTCATGGAAATTATATTGGATACAAAAAAAATATTATGCACGAGAAAACAGGTAGAATGAAATTTTCAAGCGCAAAATTGCATCTAGAATTATCAAAATTTCATCTGTTATGTAAAATGGTCCATTACCAGCTTTCCCATAATAGCCTATCAAATTCATATATGCTTTATCATCCAAAGGGACGCCTAATGAGCTAGCTTTGTTGAACATCTCCACAGCTCTGTCCAACTTTTGATATTTTCCGTAGACACTGCATAGAGTTTAACATTGATCAAAAAATTAGCAACCAAAAGAATAGATACAAAACCTTTATCAGCGGAGGACAGCTTATAGAAACTATAACCTTATCATAGTGTTATATGTTTGAATTGATGGAGTGATGCCATTGGTACACATGAGCTCAAAAATACTAGATGCAAAATGCAATTTTCCTACAATGTGAAATAAACTGTATTAGCAAGCTTGCTGTTTTAACTTTATCTTTCTTATGTAAGCAGAAAGCTTGAGATCAAACCTGCTTCAAGCATGGATTTGATAAACGTATTATAAGCAACAGTATCAAGTTTTATGTTTTCTTCAAGGCTCCGGGAGATGATATTCTCAGCCTCCTGATGTTTTCCTGATTAATAAATACGTATAAAATCACCAGTTAAATGTTAAGTAACCACATGGTGAAAAGAGAAGCAAGAAAAAATAATTGATGTTCCTGAAACTTGCTAACTGTTGTACTGTACGACTCTTTTCAATCCAAAAAAACTTTAGATTTGCATATAAAAAAGCTATAGATAGTGAGAGATAATAACTCAAGAGTTGTTAATTGTTATAGCATATTCCAGTTCATTGGTAGAATTATCTGAGAGGACAAGGTGTTGCATTTCAGGTTGATACGAGTTTAGTTTAGTTAAGTGTGGCCATACCTTCATTTGTCAAAGCATTTACAGCAAGGGTAACACCAACAGCACCTAAATCATGTCCTTCCTCTGTTGCTTGCTTATATAACAAATATGCTTTTTCTTGTTTGCTGCATTTGGCATATGCATCAATCATAGAGTTATAAAATAGTTTACGATACGTTGGAGAATTTACATATTCTGCAAAAATATCCTCAGCTTGTTTGAGCATATGGTGTTTCCCATAATGGCTAATTAAAGAAGCTGCAGTGACTTCTTCCATTTTGCAGCCAAGGCTAATCAATTGATGGTTGAGTGATTCGGCTTTACTGATTTCTCCTGTGGAAAAAAAGAAGGTTGAAAATAGAAACATCAAAAAAGATATCACAGAAAGAGGTGCGATCAATTTCGAAGTAGAGATATACCATTTTTAGTCAAATTAATGATGATATGACAAACAATATTTGATCCCCCTGCACAACCCAGCAATAGTTTCAGTAACATTTTTGTCTTACTGAAGTTGTTATTTGTCAGATATGCACGGAGCATCATCCCAAGAGCTGTAGTATCGAGTTTGTCAGTGGACTTCATGGTGACTAGTTTATCATCAATTTGCACATCCTCCTTATGTTCACAAAGAATCCAATAAAATGTCTGGAGGAATTTAGAATTTTTGAGAGATTCATACTTAACCATTTCATTTGTCAACTGCTCAGCTTCCGGCAGCATTCCCTCCTTGCAATAAACCTTCATGACTGTCCTGTACAGCTCCTCGTCAAATTGTGTCCCGTCCTTCCTTATTCGAACGATAAATTCCTTCGCCTTGTTCATCAAATCAAGTCCTACATACAGACTAAGCATATCGTTACAAGAACCGGCATCGGGCAGCCCTGACTTGCATAGAGCTAAAAATGTTCCCTCAGCTGATACTACATTTTCTTTAGTCACGTAACACTGTAACAGGACAATATAAGCAAATCGAGAGAACCGTAGGTTTCTAGACTTCATGAGTCCAATAACTTCTAAAGCTTTGTCGACATTTCCTGAAGCAAGAAGGACTTGTGCCATTGCCAAATATGTCTTCTCATTGGTGAGTAGGCCTTGGTATTTTATCTTTTCAAATGTTTTGCAAGCATCCTCGTATAAACCAAGCTTTCCATAAACTCTTATAAGCAAACCATATATGACTTCATCAGCTGGGGTTTTGTTTCTTGCCATTTCAGAAAAGAGAGAGAGGACTTTAGGGTAATCCTCGTATTTGTAATACAAAGATATAAGTGTAGCACAAGTGTAATTACTAGGAGCTACTCCATGAAACCTCATTTCGTCATACAGTCTTTGCACTTGATCTCTGTTTCCATTTTTAGCATTTAAATTTATGAGTGAGTTATAAGTTGATTCCTCAGGGACAAATCCGCTATTCTTCATCTCATCAAAAGTCTCGAGAGCATCGACGTGCAGCCCTTCTTTGACAAGAGAACTAATGACTACCGTATAAGTAAAATAATTAGGTACTACCCCATTTCTTACCATATCCCTCCACACCAGAACAACCTCTCTATGGAGTGATTTCTTTTGCAATGATGATAGCATAAAGTTGAAGACAGCAACCGAGAGAATTATTCCCCTTTCTTTCACAGCTGAATAGAAAGATAACATGGACTTATGGCGCCCCCATCTTGCATAAGAACAGAGCATGGTACCACAAGCCACTTCATCTGGTTCACAACCTGCATCGAGCATCTCCAAGAAGATTTCTTCCGCCAGATTAAGCTTTCCAACTTGCCCATATAGGCGCAATATTATAGTATAGACAATAACACTCGGATGGTAGCTCAGCTGTTGAAGCATAGGACTATCAATACACGGGTTCAATTTCTATACAATTAGGCCAAATAACATAAATAAAACAAACTAGCAAGTAGCAATACAATATAGAGAGTAGGTCCCATCAAATAAAAAGTGGGTTCTGTATTATTTAGTTGGCAAAATTACATTTATTCTTTGCGGTCTTGAGTTTGACCTGTATTCGGATTGCTTCTTTAAGTTTCTTTTGTCTCGTATTGGTCTTTCATGTTACATTTTGTTTGCACCATTAGCATTTTCAACAATTTCGGTTTAAAAAGCACATGAGGCATTTTGATTTTGAGATAAGTCACATAGACATGTCAGATCCGTCCATTTCCCTTCTCCTTTCACTTTGTTTTTCATTTAAATTATGAAATCCGAAAACCTTAGAACCAAAGAAGCAAATATTTCACAACAATTTCTTTATTCAAGAGTAATGATTCAAATTCAAGAACCTAAAACAATGAGTCGTTCATTCCTAGTGTCGTGTGAGATGATTGGGCACATGAAGATCGCTCATCTCTAGCTATAGAACAAAAGTTGGGTTCACACAGTCACAAAATGTAAGATAAAGGAGAACAATGCAAGAAGAGCGTAATTTAAAGGATAGCGGTGTAAATAGATTCATAGAGTGTAACTTAAAAGACCAATACAGGACCCAAAAAAAACTTAAAGAACCAATCCAAAGTAAAGATCAAATTTAAAGGACTGCCGTCATAATTTTGCCTCTTAACTAAAGACCATCATGAATTTCATCATGTCTAAAAGATTGTAATGTTGCACTCCTCAAAATAAAATGAGTCATGCAAGTAACTTAACCCAGTATCTAAGAATTCTAGCTCCAAAACAGATTCTAGTTTGAGGCTTAGATTAGTATATTCAACTAAAAAAAGCAATTCTAGCCTCACATTAACATTGCGCGAATGTATTCAAACATAAATCACTTTACATATAAGTTACTTTTAATAAAAATCACTTCATTTATGCTACACACCAATTGATTAGGGGGAAATGAAGAGAGTGAGAGAGAGACCTGCATTTTCATCCAGCCAAAGAAATCCCTAACTTGTCTCCACCCCTTTTGCTCCTTAAGCACAACACACATCTCCTTAAAAGTAAGCTTCCCAACAAAAGAACCCATAACCACCCTCATATCATACACCCCATCCGCCATCTCCGAAAGAGCTCGAACCTTCTTAATAGCAGCAATCACGTGTTTCCCATACAACTGACCATTACGATCATCTTGCAAATACTGAACCATCTGTTCAGGAGTTCGCTTAATCCAACGAGGAGTTTGAGCTTTGGGACCTTGGTTCCTCCTCAGAGCGCTGAGATAGCGAGCTTTACCCTTGATTATGCGGCGGGCGTTGTTGTCGGAGAGAGGGGTTTTAGGTTTGAGGTGATTGGGTTTTGGTTTGGTTGGGTCGCCGGTGTGAGGGGACCATGGGTCACGGTGTACTTCGTGGGATGGGGTGTAACTGCGAATGGGGAGAATGGATTTGTTGTGGTTGTTTTTCTTGGTCTTCTTGGTGTGGTGTGGAGGTAAGAGTGGCGTAGAGGAGAGGAACGAGGATTTCAGAGACTCCATCTCCGAGTTTGAATTTGAGTACTAGCTGTTTGAGAAAATGTGGATATCAGAAGAACTATGCACAAGTAACATAACAACCGCGAGATAGTGCTCTGTGTTTTTGCCTATTGATAACGACTAGCGATAAAATAGGAATGAATAAAAATAGATGTTCGAATCTATAATATAAGAAAGAAAACTGTGCTGGATTATACAACTTAACCCTTGCTTTATTAAGTGACAAATCTCACTTATGGGGGCAAATTAGGTCCAAAGTAATCATTTGTCAGGCAATTAGATGGTATTAGTTACATAATTGGGACCTTTTTGTGCCATTCCTTTGCTGTCTCCATTATTTTATATTATTCAACCCATTAACCGGTTGCATATGGACGAGAAAAAGTAGAAAAGTTTCCTCTGCAAAACAGCAACAGCAGTCATGGTCTTCCCAATGAATACACTGTTTGCAGGTATCATTCTTTCTTTCCTGCTCTTTCTTTCTTTTCTCTTCTCTTTCTTCACTTTTCCCATCTACCTGGCTTGTCCGGATCAAACCTAACACAAAAAAAACCAAAAACAAGTATCAATCTTTCTTTCCTCTTCTCTTTCTTTCTTTCCTCTTTTCTTTCATCAGTTTTCACTTTTCCCATTTACTGGTTTTGTAGATTTTCATGGCTTAGTAAAGTAGCTGAAGATGCTGTCTCAGGTATGGTTCTTCAATATTTTTTAGATTTTGAATCATGAGATTTCTTTGTTTTGTTATATTCATTAGGAAAAATGTAATCTTTTTGGATTTTGAATCATGGGTTATTCGTAGGTTTTTGCAGAGAGGATGTTCGAGGAAGAAATTGGTGGTTTGAAAGTGAAGAAATTGGGTCCCTCTATATGGTTCTCAAGATGCAACAACTTCTCCAAAACTACGACATCCGTAACGAAACCCTAAAAGATGTCGCTTCGTACATGCTAAAAGCAATGGTTTTAGATCTTGAAGGTAAAACATGTAATCTTCGGAACATCGTCTCTGTTTTGTTTGGAAGTTTTTTCAATTTATGTGGTTGTTAATGAGTTACAGGTTTAGGTTGGCTATTCCAAAGCTTAGCGTACATGGTATGGTTTCTGCTGTGAAAGATATTTTAGAGCAGCTTAAACTTTGTGTTGCACATCATTACCCAAAATACAGGTGAAGTAAGCTCAAGAGATAACATTTTTGAAGTTGTAAATATGCTTAAAATGTCGATTCCTCTTTATAAAGAAACAATTATGTGATGTTTATTTATTTTACTCTTTGGTTGCAGTTTGTTGAAAGTATGGCGAAGTCTTAGTTATAATCTGAAAACAACTCTCGGTAGCATGGTTTCTCACTTAGCTTCCCTGTTTGCTTTTGAAGATTATGTGTTTCAGCTTCTTAATTTTCAATATTACATTGCTTTAGTATGTATTTTTGTGCATAGCAGATCTGATGTATGTGTGAACATGTGCAGGTGCAAGTCACGACGTAGAAATGCTTAATCGTGCCTTAATATCGGTCTGCAGTAGCATGTTTGATGTCCAGTCGTGGCCAGATTTCAGAATATGACTCAACAAGGTCATCACATGGTGGAGTTATGGCTTTTCTACTCCTTCATGTATTGCTGCCATTGGCTTTTCTGCTTCTTCATGTATTGCTGCCATTGGCTTTTCTGCTCCTTCATGTAATGAATTAGTATCCTTTTTGTGAATTTTGTCTAACTGTTTTGAATCTCCAGGATAGGACCTTGGTTATGGTTATGATGACCTTGAAATGTACTTGGGCTGCAATGGTCCTTATAATACTACCTCTGCCTTATGTTATCTTGGTCTGAACTGATAATTTTAAATGCCTTTTATGAACTGACATGTTAGAATAGCTTGCTAATTAGATAATAACAGAGGAAAAGTTCAAGCATTGTAGTGCAGCTTATAATAATTCATCACCACTTCTTTGAAATGTTGTTTATTTCTTTGTATTCATAAGACAATCACCAACGATCAGGGCGGTAACTACAAAACGGCAAATTTAGAGTAACTACAAAACAAGACCGCTTTTATTTGTTAAAGTTTGGTTTGCTCTTTTGTCTTAAAGTTTGGTTTGCTCATTTGTCTTAAAGTTTGGTTTGCCCTTTTGTCTTAAAGTTTGGTTTGCTCGTGTCAAACGAGGTTTCAAAGTGTATTTTGTATTTTGTATTTTGTGGTACTTACGATGATTTCTCTTGTGCAAAACCATAGAGCCTGATGTCTCATAATGAGAAATGTGATTTTGGAGAATTTTTGGTTTATTTTGAAGAAAATGTATTGAAGAATAAAAAATTTACAATCTCAATATGGGTAATGGGTTCAATGTCACCGAAATTTCATCTATCTTATTGATGAATTGTGTTTTTTAAATCTAAATATTAAAATCCTATGGTTGGAGGAATTTTATTTTTGATAGAATTTACTTGGTGAAAAGGACATGCATCAAAGTGAATAGAGGATCAGTTGCTGTGAGTATCGATGGAGTGTGTTAATTTTCTTATACCCAAATACAGGTGATTCCTTGTGCTGTGCTGTCTTTGTTCGTTCATCCCACAACCCAGCATCATACTATTAACCAGATTTTCTGGGCTTTTTGTGTTTATCTTGAAGCTGTATCAGTTCTACCTCAATTGCGAGTCATGCAGAACACAAAGGTCTCTTAAAAATATATTTCAGTCTGTTCCTTTTACTTTACTATGGTTTAATTGTTTGAAACTGTTTGTAGTTAATTCTGAAATTGAACTTTCAGATTGTTGAACCATTCACAGCACACTATGTTTTTGCCCTTGGAATTGCAAGGTTCTTGAGTTGTGCACATTGGGTCCTCCAGGTTTGTTGGGATTTTGACTTCTAAGATGTTTTTATCATCCAATTCTGAAAATATTTAAAACTATTTTATCATAATATCCTCTAATTGAGTATCATCAATAATTTTCATATTTATACCTTGGCTTTATTATAAACCTTGGCTCGCGTTGTTGTGTATCACATTTCTACTTCAATGAAGTTTTTGGATTTAGCACTTTGATCCGAAACCGTGTATTTTTTTACAGGGTTTTGGAAATGTAGGTTCTTGGGCTGCACAATTGATTGATGAGAAACCTGCTGTTGGGTTACTTCTCTATATGAAGTGATCCAGTCGTCGTCATCAATATCAGTTTTTGCCTGTTGTGAATGAGGTCGATAAATCCTTTCTATTTGTTGTTACTATTCTATAATTATTCTGTTTCTATTATGTATTCTCATCTATGTGTTGTTTTGTTTCAATTTAACAATATATTTTTGGCAGAACCATATAGCAAGAATTGGAAAGATGAATGAGATTTTTAACAATATATTTTTGTTTTCCATTGTTTTCAGGATTTTCATACATCAATCAATTGGTTCCAGATTTTAACAACAATTACAGTAATTAAAGAGTTTAACATGTATCAGTTTCCTTCATTCTTCTCCAATGTTATCAACATGCCGCCATTGAGGTGCTAAGATGCTTTTGCACGGCAGATTCTCTGGCAGCAATCATAGGCTACAACGTGATGTTTATCTGGTGGACTTTTGGTTTGCCACCATATTATGCCATCTGCCTTTGCTAAGTGTTTCACTTTTGCTAACCAGTCATTCATTTTTCTGTTTTTAGCAGGAGATAACAATTACTGTGATGACAAGATTCTGTACGCTCATGAGTTCCTAAGTGAAACAGATTGTGTTGCTGATAATTGTAGGGGTCTAACTGTAAGAATTATTACCAACATTCAATTGCCACTGCAGAGGCCCTATAACTAACTACTTATTTTGCAGGTCCAAGCTAACTCATAACCGAATTCGTAACCAAATTTTGACAGAATGGAAGGGGAGAGAATTGCGGGATTTAAGATGGTTCAAGGACCGATTGAGAATGGTGTTGAAGGAGGCAAATTTGTTGTGCATGAACATGAGAATGGAAAGCTGGAACAAGATATGGGAGCTGGTGAGGCCATCAAATTTGGCTCACATGGAGATGAATCTGCTAAAGGGGAAGCTAACTAAGTTACTGATTCCAATACCCCGAAGAGCACTGCTGAAGACTGGCCTGCACCTAAGCAGATTCTGATGGAGGAGATACAGGGAGATCGGTTCCTTATTCTCCTGTCTGATGCACTTCACAAGGCCTTTCAACTTTAGAGATTACCAAGAGATTACCAAGAGATTGCATATCAAATTAAATGTGGTATTATTACAAATTAAATACATGTTTAATATACCATTTAATTTAAATTAAATACACTTTCATACTATTTTACTATTAATTTTTAAATTTTCTTGCTAAATAAAAGTGTAACAACAATATTTTGTAATTAAAGTGATATAAATAGTATCATAAAAAACAAAATTTTTTAAGCATTCGTATTATTTTTGTAGCGTTTATTTATGTTTACATTTATTTTGATTTTAATATGTTTTTTATTTCTCTCTCTATTATGTTAACATTATTTATATTTATTTTATTGAATGTGTATTTATATGCATAATTAGATAACATGACTGATTTTTCTCTCTCTAATATGCTGTATAAATGATTTTAACTATATTTAATTATAGTATATTTATAAATATTTTAGTCCATATTCTTTAATAAAGAATATTTATGTATATATATTTTTAAAATAACATATGACATATAATTATAAAAACTATAACAAATATTTTCTTGATCCATTTTTTTTATATAGATAAAAAAAGTATTTTTAATCCAAATTTTTTATGAATGATGCTATTTTTATAAGCGAGAAAAGTTTATTATTGAATCAAATATTTTTATATATAATGACAATGTTATTTATTATATTATTTCTGGTATGCTGAAATGCATTTAATGCATAGTGACTAATATCCCCAAATATTTTTATATATAATGACAATGTTATTTATTATATTATTTCTGGTATGCTGAAATGCATTTAATGCATAGTGACTAATATCCTCGAGATGTGCATTATCATAATCTTACCATATCTCCATTCTTTGTATCTCTCGTCATTGCTTTTGATTTTATTCCAACCCACTTTTTTCAACAAACCAAACCCATTTTCTGAAACAAACATATCTTCTCTCAACAATTTAATTAATTAATATTATTAATTAAAATTTATGCAATTAAAATAAAAATTTATTTCTTTTCTAAGTGATTTTTGTTTTTGTTTTAAAAATTGAAAAAATTTAATTTTAATATTTTTTGTTACATATATTTTTATAAATGTAAAAAAATAAATTGTTGATATAAATATTTTTTATAAACGGGAAACAGTTTACTATTGGTACAATTATTTTTATAAATGAAAAAAAATGTATTGTTGATATAAATTTTTTTATAAACGAAAAATGTGCATTATAGAACAAATATTTATTAACACAGGAAAAAGCGTATTGTTGATATAAATATTTTTATAATCGAAAAAAGATAGATTGTTAATATAAATATTTTTTAAATGAAAAACAGTTTATTGTTGATACGAATATAAATGGAAAGTGTATTGTTAATACAATATTTTTATAAACGGAAAAAAAATGATTTGTTGATAAAAATATTTTTATAAATTGGAAAAAATTATTGTTGATACAAATATTTTTGACATCGGATATCAAAATATTTGAAAGCAGTGATATAATATTTAATGCTATATTCACTTTTTTTTCTTCACTTTTTACACATTGAATACCAACTCTCTTTTATGTGACATCAATAAAAAGAAATAACTTACTAATCCAACTTTATTACGGGAAAAATGAAACCACTGATCAAAACATGTAGTGAGTCAATAAAATTTTATTGTTTGTTTTCTTATATCGTAAAAATTATATAAAACGGGAAAAATGAAACAACTGATCCAAATATTGATATCATTTACATTTTATCTTTTAAATAAATAAACAATAAATAAATTTTTTTATTTAACAATTTAATTTTTCTTTCATTTCATTTTTATTATATATTAAAAACAATGCGCGTACCATACCAGTACCCGTGCGTACGCACGGGTATCCCGCTAGTTTTAAGTCAAAACAATCTCTATGATATTTCATGTTTTCTTTTGTAGTAGAGAAAAAAAGTGTATATGTCAATAGTAATTTTAAAATATTAATATAACATAGTTGAATATTATAATTTTATTATATGATGGTATAATTCTTAGTGTTTTAAAAATCGGATCGGATATTAAATCGGTGAGGATATTAGGTCACTGGTTTATTGGTCAAACCACTGATTCACTAGTCGAACTGCGTGACTAAATCGGATAACTTGGTTGAATAGACCGGTTTTATGACTTGACATGATACATGGTAGTAATTTGTTGACAGTATAAAATAGTGTCAGTGCATATATTTTTTTTCCAAATTTAAAAGTAAAATTTGTTCGAATGGAATAGCATTGAATTGATCTTTAGAACATATTGTTAAGTAAGTATATACTTTTCGCAATAATGAGGGCCTAAAACTAGTATGACAGATGTCAAAATTAATCAAGTAAGGCTTGATTTAGGAATGACAAAGGGACGGACGGTTACTACCTCCTCAAATCCAAATCCGAGTCCCCAAACAATTTTCGTTCCACGTCCCAAACTCAAACGAGGATGGAGAATTAAAACTCAAACCCGACGCAAATAGGTTCGGGTATCCCCGACTCGTCACCATTTATTTAGTGAAATCAATTTTTTTTAATAAAAATACTTATTTTTTTTCAAAATAAAATTATATTATAAATAATAAAATAAAACAATTTCATACATACATTTAAAATATTTTAAATAATACAGATTAAAATATTAAAATATTGACCACTTATTTTATATTTTAAATTATCAAAAATAAATAATAATAATAATAATAATATACATAATGAAATAAATAATTATTATTAATGGCTTAATTGCAATTTTAGTCCCCCTATTATCCATTTTTTGTGTGTTTTGATCTCTCTATTTTAAAATCCAGAATTTTAGTCCCTATATTTTAGTTTTTTGAGGATTTTGGTCCCCCTGCAAATTCGAAGGCAATTTTAAATGAAATGACGCTCACATTGATGATGTGTTAGTGTCATTTCAACAATGAACTGTTCAAAAAAACTAATTTTATTTAAGATTTATGTTGAATATGTCATCAATTTGAGTTTCATTTTATTAAAAATTGCCTTCAGATTTGCAAGGGGACCAAAATCCTCAAAAAACTAAAATAAAGGGACTAAAATTCCGAATTTTAAAATAGGGTGACCAAAATCCAAAAAAAACAGATAGTAGGGGGACCAAAATTGCAATTAAGCCTTAATAATAATAATAATAATAATAATAATAATAATAATAATAATAATAATAATAATAATAATAATAATAATAATAATAATATAGGGGTCAGGTTGATGTGCATAAGGTATATCCTTATGCACGGTGCATAAGTCTCGTACGAGTAATATTTAAATTGTTCCGAGTAACATTTTAGTCGTACGAGTAATATTTAAATTGTTCCGAGTAACATTTTAGTTAGAAACGAGTAATAATATCATAATCCATGAATAATATATGCATTATTTGTACACATCTATTAATTATGAGTAATTAGTAATTGTGAGTAATGTGTACACTATTCTAAGTAATATTTACATCATTCTCAGTAATATCGAATTTTAACTATTTTGAGTAATATATTCATTGTTCTGAGTAATATTTATACTATTTTGAGTAATGTATATATTATTTTGAGTAATAAATATAATCCTTTGAGTAATATAAACAATATTTGAGTATTTATGCATCGTGCATAAGGATATACCTTATGCACATCAACACATTCCATAATATAGCATTTCATCTCACTGGTTTCTTTCTGGTTTGATCTTAGGAAAATTTCCATGTATCATCTTAATAAGAGTGTCTCATAATACAATTAAGGGTTAATAGTAGTTTACCCTCCTGTAATATGAGCGTGTTTCGGTTTATCCCCCACCGTTGTCAAAGGCAGGTTTTAGCAACAGTTTTTTTTTGAAAAACCGTTGCCAAAAAGTAGGAAGGAGGAAAAGCAAAATTCGCTAACATTACAAGGGGGTGAATTACTATTAACTCTACAATTAAAAATAGAAAATATCTCCTTAGTGTTTAACACACTCATCAACAAATATTTAACTTTAAAATCGAGTTGAAATCTCGTTTTGCTTTCTTCGGTCCAATGAAAATTCAAGTTTATTTACTATTTTATTATCAACACAATAAGGAGTAATAAATTGACCATTAATTACAATGTTTCATAATTCAAGCTATTAGCTTCCATGAATATTTTAATTCTAGTTGTCCATATATAAAATCTTTCACTATCAAAAGGTGCAGAATTTTTTAGAAAATACTTCAAATTAAAAAGAACTTTTTGAATTCATCATTATATCTCCTCAGACGATACGTCTTATAATAGGATTTAAGATATGCTTCTATTTGCTGGACAAATGACTCATAACACAAAAGAGGAGATTGAATTGTCGAGATTTAAAAAAGAGAGTCTATAATAGACTATAGGCCAAACCTTACAAATTTAGTGTAGGTCATATCCCTTTGTGATGGAGGCTATGATTTTCATTTCCCCCCTCAAATTTCCTTTTCAACGTCATTGTTATCCTTCCTTGGTCTTCTCGACGACTTTGATCGTCTTTTTTAATGATGATTTATCCTGACGATGGGTTCGTTTCTTACGTGGTGAGCTGTCCTATATATAGGATTTCCTAAGGGAAGCTTGCTCTCCTCTCACAAACGTCATTCTTTCCTTCTTATTGGGTATACCTGCTTAATCTTCTTTTCTTTATCGATTATTCAATGACGTCTTTCAGATTGACTAATTCGTCCATGTTATGCTTGTGTCTTTTATGGAGTGGAAAAACGTTGACTTGTCTATATTGGTTTATTCTTTGTGAAAATGGGGGTATCTTACTATGGCCTCTTTGAAGTCAGTATCTGAGCACTCTTGTAAAATCCTCTCTCTCAATATCGAGAAGAGTGTAAGATAAAAACCTGACATGTGGCCCTTTATGAGCGTCCAAGTCTACATTGTAACAGCCCGAATTTTATTATTTGACTAATTAAATTAAATAAGGATTTATTTACTTAATTTGGACGAAGTTTGATAATTAATTGGATCGTCGGTGTTATTGAGAAACGTGTTCGGATTATTAAGTGAAGTTGGAATTTATTCGGTTAATCGAAGAATTAATAAAGTGGAATATGTAGAGAAATAATATTAGAAATAATATTATTATTGAATTTTATTTATTTGAGATAAAGTCGGATTTAATTGGATTAATCAGAAAATAATATTAAGGGTAGTAATATTATTTGTTGGAGCATAATTATTTATTTGACTACTCTATTTTATCATTTGGGCCTAATTAGTTAGGAAGAGGAATTATATGGGTTAAGCCCAATAGGAATAATATAGTAAAGGGTAGAATGAGGGAGAGAAGTATCATTTTCATTTTTGCTGAGTTTTTTTCAAAAGAAGGAAAAGAGGAGAAGAGGAGCAAAAAGAGGAAGAACAACAAGGGGCAAAAGCTAGGGTTTTGGAGGAGAAATCAAGAGGTAAGGGGGAGAATCCTTATTATTATGGGTTAGTATGATTGGGTCAATGGGTAGATTAACATGATTTAGGGATTCTTGTTCTTCAACTTTTAGGTTTTTAACATGTTAGGTTTTGTTGAGAATTCATAAAATTGAGATTAAAAACTTGCTTTGATGTTAGTAATTGGTACATTGATGAAATTGAGAGATAATTGAGAATCACAAATTGACATATAAATATATTCTGTGTGGTAATTTTGGTACTGAAGCGACATATATCAAGTGATAATTTGACAGCTGCTATGTTTTCTTGGATAAATATAATAATTGAGATTGAATGAATCATGCTTCATGACATTATGTTTTGCTACTTACTGTAGCGTAAAACTATAATATGGTGCTTAAAGTGTGTTGGTGGTGTTATCTATGATATATAATGAATATCCAAATTACATGTTTTGCTAGGTGAAATAAATCGGTACTGTAGCGTAGATTTTTTTTGTATTTCATTCACATTGCAAGTATATATATATAAGTCACTAGTTTGGTATAATAATAGTGAAATACTAAATAAAATATAGGTCCATGAAGTTAAGAATAACAAAAATAATAGCCACCTAAACTAACTTAGCACCTGTATAATTTATACAATTGCAGCGATACTGTAGCAGTGCTATGTGTAAAATTGAGAAAAATACTGTAGCGGAATAAGTCCATTCCAATTGTTTCAATTCAAGGTTACTGATATATATTTCAATTATAATAATTTAGTATTATTAATAATAATCTAGTATTATTAATAATAATTTTTTTTAGAGTTTTGAAATTAGAGATAAATAATTAGATTAACGAGTTAATTTAAGTTATTTTTTAATTTCGTTAAAGTTGTCAATAGAGTTGTTAGAGTTGTCAATAAAGTTGTCAGAGTTGTTTTGAATCATTAAGAGTCATAATTTAAATTGTTTGCGTAATTCTGACATGTTTAGAGTTGTCAATAGAGTTGTCAGTGTTTCTTTTGAGTTGTTTAGAGTCAATTTGATAAAACAAAAATTAAAATTGAAGGTACTTGACTCTTTAGAATTGTTTTATTATTACTTGAGTCAGGCCGTTAGCCAATTAAATTTATAAGAGTTATTCTTGTATATTTAGAGTTGTTAGTTTACGATGTCGGTGTTTACATTTTCGATGAAACTTTACAAATTTATAACTTTTGAACCGTATCTCTGTTTGAGTCCCCGTTCGAAGCGTTAGTAAGCTAACGCCATATTCTTTTCAATAAAAATGGTCTTGTTAGAAATAAGTGCATAGAAATTAATATGGTGTGATTGTTAATTGGATGATTAAATTAATAGTTGAATTAATTTCAATGAGTTCAATTGATTAAATAAATTTGGAATTAGATCAATTATTCGATTTGTCGGTAAATTACGGTATTTTGAGGATTTGTCCGTAATTGTGTTTTGTCTTGAATATGTATGTTGAGAAATATATATTTTCATGCCAATGATGTTGTGCTAATATTGATTCTCAATGAGTAGTTGGTTAATATTAATTCTAATGATTAATTGCTTGATGTTGAAAGTGTGTGTTCATATATAATTGGCAAAATGAGAATTAACATGAGATAGTATGGTTACTAGTGTTAATTGGATTGTGTGAATCGTAGTTGATTAATTGGTCTCTTATATGTTAATGATGTGTGTGTGTTGTGAATGTTTTGTACAATTGGTGGATAATTCATAGAGTTGAATTATTGTGATATGCGGACAGTTAAGATGGTAGAGATGATCTTAATTGCATATATTTGTGATATTGTACATACATTCATATCATAGTGTGCCTTGAAACACAGGTGGATTTGCTTTGAAACACAAGCGGGCTTGGATTCTAGAGTGAATCGGAAGCCGTAAACTATATGTTTACAATTGGTGGACTTTGGTCTTGTCCGGATCGGAAGTGTGGCTTAGATTCTAGAGATATGAATCGGAGGCCGGTGAAACTTAGAATTTCACATTGGTACCACATGCATAGTGTCACATGTTTCATTGAGTCACGTTAGAGTTATGTGATAGTTTATTATGTGCATTATGTTATCGTGATATGTGCATGATTGTGATAATTGATTATGTGCATTATGTTGTTGTGATAAGTGTACGAGTGAACAATTGATTATGTGCATCGATGTTGTAATTCTATGAGTATGAGTTTGATAATTGATTACGTACACTTGGTGTTGTGGTGATATTGTATTAGTTGATAATTGAGAATGAGTGATGTTTGAATACGTAATTGGTTAAATGCGGGAATATGTGATAATTATGGCTATGTGCATAATTGAGAATATAGTATTGAGATATTATACTCTTATACTTGTTGTACGTTTAATGTATGTGATTATATTGATTAGTATTAATTTACATGATTAGGCAAGGTGTAATGTATTCCTATAATTGTTGATTTAGCCATTGTATCTCATTATACTCTCTTCATAATGGTTCGTATTCTCACCCTTCTGTTTTAATGTTGCCCTCGTTTGGCGACATACAGGTTTTGACGATTAGTAGCTGGCGTGTGATCTAGTCGGAGTTCTTCCGAGTTGCTTGGTAATTAAGTAGCGAGTCAATGCTCTGGTCATGTAACACTGGGTAGCTTAGACGTTGAACTCATGTTCTATTTGTTTATGTATTTTGTTATAACTTGTGAACACGTTTAATTGGTTATCTTATGAGTTGTTTATGGAGATATGATCATGGTATGGGACATGTATCATTTATATGAAACACATGAGTATTACTTTCCGCTGTTAATGCATATTCTAGATGAATTATGATTATATGTTAGGTGTTATTTGAAATGACCAGGTGTATTGTATTTTGTGGATAAATGCTGTCGGTTTTTTTTAAAGCTTTTAGTTTTTTGAAAACATCGATGTGACGCCCTTTTGAGTTCTATGCATGCTTATTCTCTGATTATATGCTTATTATTTATGGGGTAAAAAGGGGTGTTACATACATCATCTCTACACCGTTGTGCATTTCTATTATGAGATTGGTGCAATGAGGAAATCTTAGCGTGGTGATCCTCGAGAGATGTAAGGTTGTCATCTCCTCCTCTAGAACTTTAAGGAAAAAATTGGCGAGCCCATAAATGACAATGTTCTATAAGCTCTATGGTGTTGTGTAGCGACACCGCAGAGAATTTCATGAGGCGTGGCTCCAAGGTTATCATGTTGCACTACCTTGTGTAGTGTGTGACCTTGCGACATAGCTATTTGTTAATTTTCTTCCACTCACAAGAACTTCTCCACTAAAAGATGTACATTCTGATGATGCACTAAATCGTATATGCTTGTGGAGAGTTCGTTTACTGCTTACATTTTTTATATGGTTTGAAGTTGTTAAAGACTCTGAAATCTCTTTGCTTTGGATGTTTGCGCTTGTAGTTGAGATTGCTTAGAAGTTTGACTTTGAAGTAGATGGTGAAAATGTTGGAATGACGAGCTAATCTAAAAAAATGTCTTGAGCAGTCGGTGGAGCAATTAAAGTGGTGGAGCAATTAAAGTCCGAGGGAGATGACACGAAAATAGAACTTCTAGTGCATAAACAAAGATCAGCGTGACATCTTCGGTCTTAAGACTAGTGTTGGCGTTGCAATGAACAACTATTCAAACTGATTTAAAAGCCGTCATTATTAATTGAGAAAACTAATGTCGATTTGATCCGTTTATAAAAGTGGTTGAGAAAAATATAAGTTAGTCTAATAATAAAAATAATTTTTATTCGTCTATAAAAATAAAATAAAATATCATATTTATATGAACTCAAAAAATATTTAACTTAAAAAATCATTAGTAATAATTTTTGTTGGGAGAAATTCATATAATATTGAAATCTTTTCCATTAAATTAATATAAATAAATACACACAGTATTAGATGATTTCATAGTGAATATCGACACAGCTGAAAATCTATAATATAAGAAAGAAAACTGTGCTGGATTATACAAGTTAACCCTTGCTTTGTTAGGTGACAAATCTCATTTATGGGGGCAAATTAGGTCCAAAGTAACCATTTGTCAGACAATTAGATGGTATTAGTTGCATAATTGGTACCTTTTGTGCCATTCATTGGCTGCTCACATTATTTAATATTTTTCTGCAACGTTCCAGTTGCACACGAACCAGAAAAACTTTCCAAGTTCTCTCTGCAAAACAACTGCTCACTCATGGTCTTCCCAATGAGATGCACTATTTGCAGGTTCTCTTTCTTTCTTTCCTTGTCTTTCTTTCTTTCCTCTTCTCTTTCTTTCTTTCCTTCACACGCCACCTCTCTTCTCTCATCTTGAAACTCAGCCCTCTTCAGATTCCTCATTGTTCATCTCAACCTTTAACTTTCATCTTCTTCCACCATTAACTTTTGAATCTTAAAAAAAATCCACAATATTTCAAAGAAACTTTTCTATTGCTTTTGGTTTTTCGTTTCGATTTCAAGCGAAGGAGATGGAGATCTGTTTGTGGTTTTGGTTTTGTTTCAATTGAAGAGTTGATGACGACGGATTTAATATTTTGGACAATTTTGCGGTGGTATATCATTTGCATATATTTTGTGTATATATTAATTGGTATTTTATACGTGCAAATTTTAGGGATTTCTTCTCCATACATATATGTACGGATTTTAGGGTTCCATACACCAGAAACGATGATGGTAAAAAAATCTGTGTTTGATGTGGTAAGAAGTTTCTGTTGTTGTTGTGTTCATGAGTTTTTTTATATGATAGGCTTAACTTTTTGTGCTTCCAAGTTTTTAGTTGATTTACTGGTTTATGTTGTGTTGCGTCGATGTATTGGTTTCCGTTGATGAGTTTTTTATATGATAGGGTTAACTTTTGACGCTTCAAAGTTTTGATTGTTGTATTTTGTATCTTCTAAATCATTTTAGGTTTCTATTGTGCAGATTAGTTTTTAGTTTTTGTTATGCAAATTTCAGAGTTGATGAGAAAAGGAACCTTCTTGGCCTACACTATGTTTAGCTTAGTTGTTGCTGTGCATAAAATTTGTGGTGCATATTTCAGAGTGCTAACAAACTTCCCAATAAAATGCCACTGATACACATCTCTTAGTATTTACATGAATGCAGTCCCTTTTACAAGTTTGAACTTTTAACGAATTTTATATACTCATACACTAATATTTGCATTTCAGGGATCTGATATACATTGTAGAGTTCCTACTGTGTATATACAAGCTTTTGATTCAGTGTTTACCGTCAATATCACATATAAAAAATCAAACAGAAGGATCTTATGAGTGTACTTCTGAAACAGGTTGGGCATCCTTCTTTTGTTTGGTCCAAAACATTCATAGTATTGTTACACTTAATTTTTTATTATAAACAAATCAATATTTATGTGTTTGTTGCAGCAGGAAGGCATTGTACAAGGTGATAGTGAGTTTAACGTTGACGAGTATTCTCTAGAAAACATTCCCGTCTAGAAGTGACTCTCAGTCGGTTCTTTGGGTCGACTACTAAACTCGACTTCATATGTCGGGTTGGTTAATATGTCGGGTTGGTTAATATGTCGTGTCGGTTAATATGTTTTTATGATTATTCCTTTTTTCCTTCTGTCCTCTTTTTCTCCTTTAAATTTGCACGTGTTCATCGTTGTTATTGTGTTGTGCTTTAATTTGGATTGACTTTTTAAGATTTAATTTTGAGAGATTGTTGCTCATCAAGCCTTTTAGCTGATTTATTTTATTTTATGAGGCAACTTTTGAGTGGTTCCAAAATATGTTGGACCGTGTTAATTTATGATAATATTTTGTGTTGCAGGAATGTATAATGCTTAAACATCTTGCAAAGTATGACAAACCAAGGTATACTTGGTGTTCTCTATTTCTTAAGAACGGTCTAATATGTATAGTTGCAGTAAACCGTTTAACTATTTGAAGTTTATAGGGAATCGACACCGGATGAGATAGGCATTTATGTTTATGTTTGCCTGTTTCAAGTTTGGAGGTAGGCGAGCCCTTAGATCTAAAATTCTAAATTTCTTGCTTTTTATACCCTTTAGTATTGACCAAGGAGTTAAAAAAACAATTAAACAATGCCATATATTTGCTTTTATTCTTGTCATTATGATGAATGTTTCATATTTTGTATTGTTGGTTGTTGGTGAGCTTCACAACTGCGAAAGTAATGCTTCTGAGTTGGAATTATGATGCTCTCATCTCACTATGGGATTCTCGAATTATGTTTTACTGGTATGAAGAGGTTTTGTTATTTGATTGTCATCAAATGTTAGTTAATGTTGGTAGTGTTCTTGAAGTTACTAAATGCTTCCCTTTTCCAGTATGATATCAAATTTTTGTTTTTTTCTTCTTTCTTTTCTTTCTCTATTTTCACACTATCTAACTTTGACTCCTCATGTTTCATCATATCTATTTCTAAAATTTGCAGATGAGAAAGGAGGATGGGGAAATTGAAGCCGATGGTGCAAATTATCAGCTTGAAATGATGAGGTGCTTGAGGGAGGTTAATGTGGACAATAATACCTTTGAATGGTATGTACTTTACACATGCAGGAGTGTTTCTAACTTCAGTAGTTTGGTAAACACACAGTTGGATTTAGTTTGAACTTCAACGTGTTATTTGTAATCATTTATCTAACACTTGGAATAATATTTCTTGAAACTTTACCATCACTATTATTAGTTTACTATGACACTGGTACTTTGTCAACAGTTTGAACTAAAGTCGGAGATTGGAGCAGCATGTATCCAGGTCCTATTGACATTGGCCATTGTTGTTCATACTTTACTCTTACGATATTCTCGATGTGCGTCTTTATGGTCCCTTTCTGCAAAATATTGTGAATTTGTAAATGGTTCAATCTATATCAGTATTTGTCTTTATGTATCCTGACCGACAATTGGAAAAGGGATGTCTTGATAGGTATCACACATATCCCCTAATTTACACTCTATACTAACTACCACAACATATTAACTTTACCTTCTATTCATTTTTTGGTATAGATGTATTAGGAATGGTTGTGGAGATTGGATACACACAGATTCACAATTCTAGCAAAAGGCAGCAGATCAATATGGTCCTCAAGGATTTGGGGTGCACACCATTTCAAAATGCTTCATTTTTTTAACTATTGTTTCTTACAACTGTTTCTTACATGTTCCTGAATGTTACTGATACATGAGAAGTTAGATAGAGATGAGTGAGAATATATTTCTGTTATGTTTTTGTTTAATTTAGTAACTATGCTCCATGCCATGTAATGAACTTCTCTGGGGTTAATCTTAGGAGGGGTGGATCTTAATCTTTCAAAATAAAATATAGAAATTTAATAGTTCAAGAATGTTTCAACTGATGAGACTAATGTCTCTCGTGCAATTAATACTGCTACTGAAGAGCTTGCTGGGACAGCCAAAGGTATTTTTAACACACCACTGACTTTGATTGTGAAGAAGAATGGTGTTCTTTTCAGATATTCTACTCACATTCTTCATCTCTTTTACTCATTACAACTGTTTACCAGGTCATTCGTATTCACGACTTCAAGAAAATTCACCATGCGCCGAAGGTATCAATTCTCTCTGTTTAATTGATTTTAAATGATATAAGAGTTGTAATACTCATCACCAATCTTAGTTTAGCATCTCTGTATAATTGAACGGTGTTGCTGTTGCTATGTGAATCTTCGATGAATAGTTTCGTTTTAAGAAATTTGCACGGTGTTTTGAAATTCTGTGTTTTTTGCATCTTTTTTTTCTTCTCATTATACTTTTATAAGTAATAGTAGTAACTATATTTCAGGATGCTTGTAGAGATGACAGGAGGAAGACCAAACAGAACAACATCTTGTGGATACTAGAAAGCTACCGGTTCTCCAAGCTATGTTTACAGTTCAAACAACAAAGTGATTGGGATAAAGAAAACCATGGTGTTTTACAAAGGGAAAGCTCCTTATGGTAGAAAAACTAAATGGAAGATGCATGAATATAAGTAAATTGAACACTTTTATTCATCTAACACAAATCCTCCTAAGGTATATTCATCATTAACTTGATCATGATATTATAAAACTTTGGTTTTAAATTTATATGCTCTCATAAAATATATTTTGAATTGATCATTGCTTAATTTTTGTATGTTTGTATCTATGTGTATATATAGTTACGACACGAATTCAGCTTGTGTTGCATTTATGTGATATTGGAAAGTTTTAGTTCATTCTATCGTTGATCATTAGAGAGACCAAAAGTGGAGTTACAATTTGAACACAGTGCTTCAACAAGTGCTCAACAAGTTGTATCAGAGATTGATGAATCAAATCTGCATGCAACCTTCCATTCAGAAGGAATAGGAAGAGATCATGATGGTGTTGTTATGGGAGGGTCAAGTGGTACAAATTGGAATGATGTAGCAAATAATGGGGTTGATGAATTTGAACCTCTTTGGGAGTGGGAACATTTAAATTGGATCTAACCTTATAAGTCAAACCATGCATGCACAGACCTATTCTCTGTGGTTGGAAAACAAGACCAACAGAGTCATGTAACATACTATAACACAATCATTATATTTGTTGTTTGTGATAGTGAAATGCAATACTTTGTCAATTTAATAGCAGTCCTACTTTTAATAGCATTGTTTATAAAAAAAATAGCAGTCCTACACTCATACTTTTATTTCTAAAAAGGCTTAGAAAACAATGTTTTCTTTATCAACTGACAATGGTAAGGTTTGGGATTTTTATGGACTGTAATCTTTTGACCATTATATATAAGTATCATAAACACGCACCTATATGAAGGGGGTGTAACTTATTTTAATTAATACACAAGTCTTGGAAACTTAACAGAAGGTGAGTTGAAACTTTAACTTTGCAACGTTTTTCAGAACTTCAACTCACTTTATCAAAGAATATTCAAACTATTCCATCTAAAAGTTCAGCCTTGCATAAAAATCTGGATTCTTAATTAATTTTAAATTTAATGAATATTTAATAAATTTAAGTAAAACATTAGTAAACATTAAGAATATTTAGTGAGATTTGTCAAAATAAAATAAAATTTTATTGACCAATGGTATAGGCATTGTATTCACATGACAGTAATATATTCTTATCTAGAGATGGATAAGGATACACAAGTATTTGAGTCTCATCATTCTATATTTTTTTGTGATAACATCATTTAAATTCAAATTTCTATATAGGATTAATTATATGGTTATTTAGATTGGAGTTAATGCAACTCATGAATTTGTTTCAAATATGTGAAAACATTAAGGGAAAAAATAATACTATTGTACATAAAAAAACAACTTTACTACTAATCTAACTTTAATATATGACAAAAATTATTATTGTAATAAACACTAACAACTTTGCTACTAATTTACCTTCTAAATAAAAAATAAATTAATCAATATTTTTTTTTTTTACAATTTCATTTTTCTTTCATTTCATTTTTATTATGTATTCAAAACAAATTCGCGTACCGTACCAGTACCCGTGCGTACGCACGGGTATCCCGCTAGTTTTACATACCATCTCCATCGTTAAAAACAGCAAAACTGAATGCGTGGCAGTCTCACACGAGCGTAGGTGCTTATGTGTCAGTTTCCAATAAAAGCAGCAAACCACGTTGCTCTCGTTCCTGCATAGACCCATACCGTGATGATACAATATATCATCTATCATCTATCTGCAACATGCATAACAAACATCCAAAGAAAATCACAACAACTCAACCTCATCCTTCAGTGGAAGATAATTGATTATTGATCCATGGCGGCAGCAACATTAACAATGATACTAATGGCGGCATGCATAGTGTATAGTACAGCTTCCTCCAGGCCTCGCATGGTGGGTGGCAAAACAGAGATCAGAAACGTGAGGACAAACGAGGAGGTACAGGAGCTGGGAAGATTCGCGGTGGAGGAGTTTAACCGGAGTGTGAAAGTGCGGAAAGAAGGGGAAGGGGAGTTGAGGTTCGTGGAAGTGGTGGAGGCGCAGCAACAAGTGGTGGCGGGAATCAAGTACTATATGAAGATATGGGTTACGCCGACGAAGAATGATGGTGCTGAGAGTGAGGATCACGCGATGGTGGAGTCAGTGGTGCTGGTTAAGCCATGGCTTTCTTACAAACATCTTCTACACTTTGCACCTTCTTCTCAATGATGATTAATGATGATGAACCTCTCTTGATTATTAGCAGTAGAATAATGTTATGGCATGTGATGTACATTAGCACTAGAAGTTTTACAACCTATCATGTACTAAATTAATTTTCAAGTATGTTATTACGATCCACATCAATCATTCTAATCAAGTAAGTATTTCAAATAATAAACATTGTTTTCATATTAAACATTGTTTCCATAGTTTTAATCAAATAAAAAACAAAAATTTGTTGTGATACCTAATTTCTTTTTAATCTCATGCTAAATTGTGATTAATTTGTTAATCTCATACTAAATTTTGGTTAATTTAGTTAACTTTCAAAAACTTTAAAAGAATTGTCTTAGAACATCTCCTCCAACAGTGAGAACTTATTGATTGTTGTTTATATTTTTAACCATTAGAGTGTGCTGGCAATATTGGTCATTTAAATATCAGTGGCAAAATTGATTTTTTAAATTTAAGAGATAAAACTTGATTTTTTAAACTTAAGAGATAAAATTTTCTTTTTTAAATTTAAGAGATAAAACTTGATTTTTTAAACTTAAGAGATAAAATTTTCTGAAGCATCTTAAAATTTTTTTTTTTATAGTAAACATAACCATTCATTAGATGAAAAGGAGAGTGCAAACATAGTGAAAGACTATGTGTGAGGGCATTTTCCATCCACATTTTAAAACTAACTTTAATAAATAAGCCAATCAGAATTTGGACAACAAACAATTTTGAGAAGTTAAAAAACAGTGGAGCATTACAAATCCAATTTCTTGATCCAAGCAACCCATCAAATAACTTCCACAAAAGATAAAGGAGTTTGGGAACCACAATCTTTAAATCTATCCAGTTACGGATCATTTCTTTGACTTTATCACGCACAATTCGATTATACAGGTTCTCTGACTTGAAAAAACTCGTCATCTTTGAAAGAAGCATTTGTTGAGTGGAAGACAGAGTCTGGCTTGTAATGACCACACTTAGAGTTTTACTCAAAAAAACATTGTCTCCATCCAAACCTCTTTGGGGCATTTCAACAAACATCTTGAATACACACTTAAAATAGACTAAACAACATAACATGCAACACTGAAACAGACAGAAAATCAGAATAACAATAAACAGAGAAACATTAATCAATACCCAAACACTATTTCTCGTCGATATCGAAGCTTCTTGTGGCGGCGGTTCTGGTGGAGGTCGTTTGCCGTGGTTGCTGTTCCAAATCTTTGGCCCCATGGTTGGTGAAGCTGGACTTGGATTTGCGGCTGTGAACAGCCGATGGTTGTTGACGGAGAAGGCAGAAACCATGGTGGATCTTGAAGGAAGGATATGGCAAGAAACCATAAGTGAAGGATAGTTCAAAGGAACGGAAGTGAGAGATGAAAAACCCACAAAGGGAGAAAAACCTCCACTAGGGAGGAGGGAGCCTCCATGATGGAGGAGAGAAGCTCCGAAATCGGAGAGGAGACGGCGGCGGCGCTTTGGTACCACAAAGTAAAACCCTAGTTTTAGAGAGAGGGCAGAACTTCTCTCTCTAAAACTCATCTTACGCCTTCCACTCTACAGTTGTATCTTACTAGCAACTTTACCTTTGAAGCATCTTAAATTTGACCTAACTCATTCTTGGTAAGATGAGGAATGGTATTGATGAGAAATGTTATTTTATGGTGAGAGACCCGAATCAATAGACTCTGATATCATATTAGAGTTTGAGCTAACTCATCCTTACAAAATGAATTGGTAAGATGAGGAGTGTCACTTTATATAAATACTTATGGTCGTAATTTTTCATCTTTTAGAAGTGAAGCGCTAATGGATTTAGATAACATCTCGAACGATATAATGTTGATAGACACATTGCCATGTTGTGCCTTTAAGATTAACATAAGAGGTGTAATGTTGTAAGAGTGAATAAAATTGTATCTATTATGGTGCTTAGGCATGTTTATATATGGTGGAGGTTAAATTTGTCTAATAAGTGTATCGTAAATTGCGGTAGAATGTTAGATTGTATCTAATGGTTGACAAAGAATAAATGGCTCAGATTTGGTGTGTGACTTTGGGGTAGAGTTTACTTGTATATCATTTTGAGTCTCTAGTGTTTGACCGGTTATCCTAAATTGTTTGACTTATCAAGAATAATTTTTTCCAAGTCTTTGCTAGTGATATAGAGTTAGGAATGTGATAAAGATTCATGATCGACCTTCATATTGTTCATTTGTCTTTTTAGAATGGAATCTTGGGGAAGGGGCTGAATGAGCGTTGAAAGGGAATAGGTAACTACGAGAACACAGTCGCATATTAAATGTGTGTCTCGTAACTAGAACATTTTTGTGGTTTGAATCCTCTACTTGGTCATAGATTTCAAGGATAAATGTGACATCTATAAGGGATCCTTGATTTCAGGGATAAAGGTGACATTTATAAGGGCATTCGAGTGTTATAGCAAGATCGAGGTCAGATATAAACCATTAATTATGTCCACAACTATGAAGTTTCTCCTTGTCTAAAGGTGATCAAGCATGAATACAAGAGTCTTCTTGTTTGCCTAAGGATGAGAGTAATCCTAAAACATCCTTGAGGGTGTCTAGTGAAGGTTTTCAAAAGAGGGGGTGTTGAAGGTGATTATGTCCCTAGTGACCCTGTATTCAAGAAACCTCTAGATGAAAGGGGGATTCAAGGAGGTTGGGTCATGACAAAAACCAATTATCTAGTGAACTGTTTTATTTTTGAAGAATACTCTATGTATTTTGCGAGCAAAGATGAAACACTGAGTTATGGAGAGATGGCATAAATGTGATATTATATGTGCAAAGTTGGTCTTGTGATGGCTTTTGGAGTCGTAGTGAAGGGGGAAGTTTTGGCGCCCATGTATCTTTGAAAGGAAAATGAAAGGCTTAAATAATGTCTTAGTGCATTTCTTATTGAAAGGGATAAGCTTCTTTATGAACTTTCTGGGTCGAATAATAATGGTTGACAAAATGCAAGTGTTCGAGTACCCCACTTTGTTAGTTGACAAGGTAAAGGAATTGGCTCTGGGAATAAACGAGAGATATATCAAATTGATATCAGAATGAAAGGAATTTTTTGATAGAAACTACTTTAGCCATTGTTAACGGGGTTTTATATTCTATGTACAAGAAGGTAGAGGAACTGGATAGATCATTGAGTGAAGCTTGAAGTGGTTTGAAAGTAACTCATGACAAGTTGTATGATATGTAGTCTAACAAGGTTCACCTGATCAAAGACTATGCAAAAAAATCTCATAATGCATGTGACCATTGAGAATTTCTTGAAGCATGTAGGATTCTTCCATTTATGAGAAAAAATTCTCATGGGAGCAAATTCATCATAAGCAGGAAATAATGAACATAAATGTGGTTATTCTTGGTGAGGAACTGGCCTGGTAGGTCGTGTATTTTTGTTGTTGTTATGTTGTCAGAACATTTCTCCACTCAGACTGTCATTGTAAGAATATTGTCAATGATGGAAATGTTCTCGTTGTTTACTCTCATTTGTACTACCTTTCGTTATTTTATGATTTCCATATTTCTTTTGAAAAATTATTTTGTGTTTACAACACAATATTGATCTTTTAAATTTAACGCTTTTGGTTTGTGGTCAGTGTTCTTGATCTCCGGTAGCCATCACTAGATTGTGCTTGAAAGTTTTATTGGAAACCTCCGAGGAGCGTGCCCAACCAATGGTTTTCTCCTCTTTCCTGCCCCAAGTGAAAACTTAGTTTGTAGATGACGTAAAAAGGCTTCACCTCCTGCGTTATATAGTAACTAGCTACCAAGAGAGGGTGAGCTCGAATTACAACTTTTGCGTTTGAGGTTTTGGTGTCCTTAATCGAATGACTTCTCATAGTTGGAGTTTCATCGCTTTAGTTGTACACTTGCGATGTTGATGACACCACACTTTGGTGGTCTTTGATTTAGGCTTTGCGCAGGTTGATAACAGACTTGTCTTTTGTATGACGATAAAGCAAAGATTTTCTGTAAATAACTCATTTATTTGCTTGAGAATCAAAGGATCATATAATGTTTTTACATAAAAATGATAAAAATACTTAACGAAATCAACTTAACTATAATTTTATTTGTATGAGGGTAATACTTCCTCAATGGGGGTATCTCTGTGACCGAGCCTCACGACGTCAAATTGGTTAGGGATATTTATGTTCCTACATCCCTTTGCTAATCCCCACTTCTTCATCTTGCATGAAATCTTGGAAAGAGTTTTCATCTTTCCTGCCATGCCTTGCGCCCTAATGGGATGGTCAGTTTGATGTTGTTCTCCCATAGTATATGTGAAGGCATTTACTAAATTAAGAGGTATCACTTTATACCTACCTACTCATGGATCATCTCTAGGTCTCTATTTAGGTGGACGACATATATTTCCAACGAGTCCTTCTTTGACTTGACATATGTCGTATCTTAGTTGCGTTATATAATTTTATGTATGCGTCAAGTTCTTGATAGGTCGACACATATTGTAATTGGTTCATCATAGATATTATGGTACTTCATCTTTAAGTGAACATGATGAGAAACTATGATGAGAATTTATAGGACACAATTCTATTGCCAATGAAATAGTTTTCTCTATAAATAACACAACTTATAAATCATTTTAGACATCCAATAACACTATTTTACAAATTTTATATCATTTGCTCTACCTTACTCTATTTTTCTCTAAAGATAATTACACAACAACAAAAATTCCATACCACCGAGTTTCAACAACAAAATCTTTATACCACAACCTCTTAAACAAACTATCAGTCTACCATTACCACCCACCACAGTAATAAACCTAATTTCGGCCACCCCTTCAATATATTTCAGTCCGTCGACCAGACATCTATCACTCAAACTCCCAACAATACAATCTTATCCCTTCATTATATCAATACCTACCACCTTTATTGAATAATAAATCTGAGTAAAAAAATTTAAAAAATAGGATAAATTATAATTATATTTCCATTGTAGGACATATAGAAAATAACTTTTCAAATATGAGGACCCCTGGATTTGGAGTCAATTGAATATGCTTTATAATTTTTATTAAGATAAAAATATTTCTTTGATTTTATTTTTTGGATTTCTTTGAAAATTTAATATTTTTGAACTCTTTTTTTATGAAAATTACTTTTATTTTATTTTTTTGAGAAATTACTTTTGATTATGCTTTCCAAAACCCTCTCCTCCAGCAGACAAAACTTATACGATGTGGGTACCAATACTCCTAAGGCAAATTAAATAATTTATTTAATTTATTTTAAAATAAAATAATTTAAAAAATGACGTGAGAAAGAATAACCTTATTTTATTGAATGAGGGTATCGGTACTCAATTAAATTAAAGTTACCTTCAATTATTTAGGTGCCAAAAATATAAAACCAAACCAATCAATTAAAAAAAATGTACAAACCAAACCAATCAATTAAAAAAAAAAATGTACAAAACCAACCATACATCCCAAAAATGATTATGTAAGAAAAACGAAAAAAAAAAAAAAACTACTGTATTTCCAAATTTCAAATTCAAACTCACTCACACAACGGCTGGTTCCGCTTCCCGTCTCTCACAGTCTCTCCCTGTTCCATTTCTCTCTCATCTCAAACCCTATTTTCTCTCTCTAGAATCCACTCCCCAAACCCAACTCTCTTCTCTTCTCTTCCCGTACCAAAATTCAACTCCGATGAAGAAATTCTCGCTCAGAAACGCAATCTCGCGGAACAATCCTTCATCCGCCAAACCCAAATCAACGCAAAAGCACAAACTCACACCATCCAAGGACAAAGAAAACAATCCTCCTTCCAAACCCCCTAACTCTCTCAAACGCAAGCTCCCTCCCCTTCCCGAAGACACACTCTCCACCTCTTCCGATTCCGGCGTCAAGGTTTACCATCACTCTTTTCATCTTCAACAATTACATTTTAATTAGTTTCTAATTTTATGTTATATACTAATTTTAGGTTATTGTGAGGTTGAAACCACTGAGCAATGTCAAGGATGAAGGAGATTCCGTGATTCAGAAGATTTCCAACAGTTCTTTGTCAATCAACTCTCATAGTTTCGCATTTGACTCTATCCTTCACGCCGATGCTAATCAGGCACGGTTTATTTGTTGTGTCTATATTCTGATTCCATTGCTATTACTTGATTCATGGGTTGTTTAATATTGTTTAATGTTGTTTTTTCGATTTACAGCTAGATGTTTTTGAGCTTGTTGGTGTGCCACTAGTAGAGAATTGTTTAGCAGGGTTTAATAGTTCAGTTTTCGCTTATGGCCAGGTTTATTTCCATTATTTTTTGATCATGTTGTTTGTTGGTTTTTGTTATTCTTGATTCTTGATGATTATTAATTTTCATTTTTTTTCCATATAGACCGGGAGCGGTAAGACTTACACTATGTGGGGTCCTCCCAATGCTTTGGCTGTTGAAAACTCAACCATTGATCAGCAAGGAGGTCTTGCCCCGCGTGTTTTCGAGAGACTCTTTGCCCGCTTAAATGAAGTTAGTGACAATTTCATGTTTCATTTCTTGTTAAATCCTTTGATAGCTCTATGAATGTGTTTGTATGGTGCTGATTAATTTTTGTGTTTCCTGTGCAGGAGCAAACTAAGCATACTGATAACCAACTCATGTACCAGTGCCACTGTTCTTTTCTTGAGGTTGAATTGAATGACTGTTGATTATTTCTTTCTTTCTGTGTTTTTGTTCAGCTTGACTGTTGTCTAGTATATCTGAAGCACGGATTTTTGCAGATATATAATGAGCATATAACCGATCTGTTAGATCCAAATAAAAGAAACCTACAGGTTAAATCCCAACCTTTGTAGTTTTCCCTTTTTCATATTTGACTTGTTTATACTGGAACTGATTTATTTGTTGTTTATTCAGATTAGAGAAGATGTCAAATCTGGTATCTATGTTGAAAATCTTACAGAGGAGCATGTATGTACAGTGAAAGATGTCAATCAGCTTTTGATAAAGGTATGCTTTATCATGTATATAACTCAATGCTGCTTTGGATTAGCCATTGTCGAACTAGTCATAGACTGCTATTCTTTAGCACTTGTTTGATGTTCTGAAAGCACATACAATTCAATGCTGAATATTTATCTGGTGTATGGAATGGATGACTAATTAGACAATGTTGTGTCATGCATCTATACTGAATGCGTTTATATTTAAATGACATTTTTTTTTCTCATGTTAAATTTCTTGAGTGTAATTATCTTTAAGAATTCATATGAAATGCTTATTTTAACTTTATTTCAATAATATAGTTTTGTAATACTGTGTTGATTCTATAGGATGTATTTTCTTTTCATTTCTTTCACATACTACATACTAGAAGTTGCCATAGTTCGTGTCAGAATGTCAGATATCTGAATACGCATAAGGCACAACAAAACAATCAACTCATGTCATTGTCAGATATATGGGTATTTATGATTTATGTATGGTTCATTTTTAAGCAGCGCTTCTATTGGTATTAAAACAGCAGTTAATTACTTTTTTCTTCATTTAGAGCATTTATGATTCAATCTCCATCAAGCAGATTTGGTTAAAACTGATTTTGTCACCAAGAGAAATGAAAAGCTTAGTTGTTTTACAGTCTTACTAAACTTGAATACAACAACAACAACCAAGCCTTATTCCACAAGTGGGATCGGCTACATGGATCAAATTAAGCCATAATATTCTATCAAAGATCATGTTTCTATCCAACTCGTTTACCTCAAGATCTTTTTTAATAGTTTATCTTCTTTTAGCTTTGGATATATCTTCTTTTTTACTTTTAAAGTTTCACCTTGATTTTATGCTAGTAAATACTTTTAGCTTTCCAGTTAATTTATATACTTTTTGTTTGTTTTAATACTTTTGGGTTCACATTTCATAACTGCCATGGCACTTCATACTTTTTGATATATTTCTATTTTAGGAAATCTTCCAATTCTTTGATTATTATGTCTTTTATGCATTTTTTACTATCATGTACCTTTCACTATGCAGGGATTGCTAAACAGAACAGTAGGTGCGACCAGTGTAAATTCTGAGAGCTCCCGTTCACATACAGTTTTTACTTGTGTTGTTGAGTCTCGATGCAAGGTGATATACTCTTATCTTGTGGCCTGGAGATTGTTGAAATAATTATTTTAAACAGTTAGTAATCTTTAACTAGATAATTTTTTGAAGAAACATTATGCTATCCTGAACCTTTGCTTTTATTATGTCCTGTTGGCTAAAACAACTGTTCAGATGACATTCTGCATCACAAGATAACTGACAATAGAAGAGTTATTGATGCAAGCTCAATTTTCATTTGCAGAGTATTGCAGATCGTTTAAGCAGATTTAAAACAAGTAAAATCAATCTCGTTGATTTAGCTGGGTCAGAACGACAGAAATTAACAGGTGCAGCAGGATACCGTCTGAAGGAAGCTGGCAACATTAATAGATCACTTTCACAGCTTGGGTATGACTTAACATGCTTGTGTATTCCATTGTTATTGCTATTGTTGGCACTCCAAACACTAGCCGTTGCTCCATTGTTGATATCTATTATAGTTTGAATATTTGCAACATAAAGTTCCTTTTTTTACAAGGCCTTCCATAAGACTTTGTGGTACACCGTCTTTCTTTCTAAATCAATGAGAAGTATGTTTATTTCCTTCCGTATCTTCCTCTTAAACCCTGCTATTGGTACAGCCTCAATAAACATGTACCTGAAACAATTTACAATACATGCTATAAATCTTTCTGTCATTTTATACCAAAATGCTTGCCTACTGATTTAGTTGTTGGCGTGCCACTTACTTTGCTCTAACAATTGTTTGGATAAAAGTTCAAGCTGAAAATTTCTACTCCTTAGTTTTATAACCTGTTCATCCTATTTATACCTTGGCTACCAAATCCTACAATCACTTTTCCTTCATTCCAAGAGCTTACTGAGGTTAAATCCGACTGCAGGAATCTGATTAACATTCTTGCTGAAGTTTCTCAGACAGGAAAGCAGCGGCATATACCTTATAGAGACTCCAAATTGACTTTTTTATTGCAGGAGTCTCTCGGTGGAAATGCAAAATTAACATTACTTTGCGCTATTTCCCCTGCACAAAGGTATATATGCAAACAACTGGTGATTTTTTATTTTTCTCTTTATGTCTTACGGAATATAAATATTTACACGACTTAGCATTGCAGTTGTAAGAGTGAAACTTTTAGTACGTTGAGATTTGCACAATGTGCCAAAGCTATCAAGAACAAAGCTGTTGTAAATGAAGTAATGCACGATGATGTGAACCAATTGCGAGAAGTAATACGCGAACTCAAGGTATATTTCTCCCACCATGATCAACCTTCTCTTTTCCTTGTCAGTATATGGAATTTGATTTATATAACTTATATCTGTAAAATCAACCAGGATGAGCTGCATCGAGTTAAAACAAATGGTAACAATCCTAGTGATGGCAGAGGAGGCCATTCAGCAGCTTTGATCCGAAGAAGTTTGAATTTATTGCAGCCTAGACTCCAATACCCGTTATCACTACCTCACATTGATGAAGATAGTGACGAGGAGATGGAGATTGACGAGGAAGGTGTTGAGGATCATGCTAGAGTTCTTTGCAATTCGAGTAAAGATTCTGCTGATAATCCTGCTAGCCTCGGTGTAGTTAATTGTGATACTGGCCCCGTCTTCAAATCCCCAAATCTCAGTGTTTCCCCAACAATCAGCAGCAGCAGAAAAAGTTTGAAGACCTTATCAAAGCTCTCTCCATCTCAGAATAATCTTCATAGCGAAAATGACATAGGCATAAAGAATGACTTTGGCACAAAGACTGTTAATCAGAAAAGCATGCCTAATGCCTTGTCTAGTCTGATGGCTCCAAATTTCCGTACTAAAACTGAAAATTTAACAGCTAGCATCCGACATGGTCTTGAAACTATTGATAATCACCTTTGCGCAGAAGCTATTCGGCGATCACCGTTGAGGCTCTCATCGAGACCTAAAGATCCTAAGCAAATTTTTCCAGTGGACAAAGTTAATGTGGGAGTACAGGCTTTCGTCGATGTTAAGGCTGGAGAAGAAGATTCTATTATGATGACCTGTAATAACTGTAAAAGTAGAATGCAGCTTGATGTCAGTAAGGTTGACGATAACTCAAACATGCAGTTAGTAGCTGTTGATTGCCCTGAGTCTGCTGATAAACAAAAGAAGCAAGTTCTCAAAGTGAGTGTAAAAATTTCAAATGTATTTTCCGGTATACCTGAGTTTCAATCTGTTAATTATAGTCTCTTTCTCATGTGATATAGGCTGCAGAGAAGGTTTTGGCAGGATCCATAAGGAGGGAAATGGCACTGGAAGAGTTATGTGCAAAGCAGGCTTCTGAGATAACGCAGCTCAATTGCTTAGTAAGTTTATGTTTGTTTCATAACAATAATCCGCAACCATTTTATCATCATCTGTTGTGACTATTGTCAATCATACTTGTAGTTGGAACAGTACAAGCACGAGAGAGAATGCAATGCAATAACAGGACAGGCAAGGGAAGGTAAAATTCAGCGCCTTCAGAGCCATATGGATGGTGTTTTACCCACCGACAAATTCATGAACGAAGATCTAGTGTCCCTCGCACATGAATCCGAGGTAAGAGTAAGTAATTTTTAAAGTTTCTCTTTTATGATTACTATATTGGATGCTTAAGACTTGATATAAACATTCAGCAACTTTTGAAGGAGAACTATGAGCATCATCATCCAGAAGTTCTGAAGATGCAGATAGAGTTAAAAAGAGTACAAGATAAGCTACAGGAATATCAGAATTTCTATGAATTTGGAGAGAGGGAAGTGCTGGTGGAAGAGATATGTAATTTAAGAAATCAACTTCATTTTTATTTAGACTATCCATCCGCAGCTGCAAGAAAAGAATATCCACCTTTGCAATTGCCTCGCTCATCTGAACCTAGTTTGGAAACAAACCTCAATGCCATTCCTGATTCAACAGAAGCTAGCACTGAGGCAAATGCAAATCCAGAATCAACTGAAGACAGTGCCGAAGTAAAACTTGAACAGGAAAGAAGTCGGTGGATTGAGGCCGAAAACAGGTGGATTTCTCTGACTGAAGAACTCAGAGCTGAAGGTGAAGCTAACAGGTCGTTAGCTGAAAAGAGGAAGCGTGAATTAGATGCTGAGAGGAAGTGCTCCAAGGAACTGAAGGATGCAATGCAAATAGCTATAGAAGGTCATGCACGGGTTTTAGAACAGTATGCAGATTTGGAAGAGAAACATGTCCAGTTGCTCGAAAGGCATAGAAAGATTCATGATGGAATTGATGATATAAAAAAAGCAAATTCCAGAGCAGAAGTAAGAAGTGCGGAGTCTAAACTCATAAATACCCTTGCAGCAGAAATTTCAGCATTAAAAGCAGAAAAAGAAAAAGAGAGGAGAATCCTAATAGATGAAAATAAAGGACTTCAGGATCAACTAAAGGATACTTCTGAAGCAGTGAAAGCTGCCGGTGAGCTTCTTGTGCGGCTTAAAGAAGCAGAAGAAGGTGTCATTACCGCACAGGTGAGAAAATCAACATGCATCTTTAATGAATATTATCAACTGAAAAGTACTTGTTGCTTTTGTCATTCTCTCCCCTTTTTTACAACTTGATTAAACCATCAATCATTATCACAAGTATTCTCCTTGTATGTTCCATTGACATTGTTGCGTGTTCCTTATAAAACAAACACATTTGTTTCTTCTATTATCATTCTATGTAGAGAGTAAAAAAAAGATAGTTGCTTTCATTCAATATTGGCCATCAGTATGAATTTGGTTCACACCTAATAATAAACTGAACTTTGATGAGTTTGGTTGTTTTATCGCATGAAACAGTACCTGAAGCATCAATTACCAGCATCTTTCTTACTCAAAAATAAAAAGCGAGTTGTTAATATTGCTCTTTTTAATTTGCAGAACCGTGCAATGGATGCCGAACAGGAAGCTGCAAAGGCCTTCAAACAAATTGATAAATTGAAGAAGAAACACGAGATTGAGATTAGCACACTTAATGAGCTCATTGCCAAATCACGAATGCCTATGAAAGCAATACAACCTACTTGTAATGATGATGCCATCCCTATTGATGAGGACACCCTGGAACCACCCAATAGTGTTAATAGGTTTGAACCAGTTTGTATTGAAGAGGAATGCGAGGTTGCTAAATCAAAAGAACAATCATGGTTCTCTGGTTATGACAAATGCAACATATAGTAAAATCACGCTTGTAAATGACTGTAGCAACCTTCTATTGCTCATAATCATATGAATTTGATTTCTTCCACGAAATAATTGGCATTCTTTCATTCGTATAGCTTTTCATATTATTAGGGTGAGTGTATATTGGCATTCTTTGAAAACACATCACATGTTTTATGTATATGGTACACTCTGTTTTAAAATCAGTATGTCTTTAGTAAATACAATTTGTTTTAAAATGAACATCATTCTTACTTTTTAATATAGAAATTATTATTATTTTTCAATGTTTAATCTAACTGGTCGATTAGGTCAGAAATTAGAGGATAGAGTTGACTACAAAGCTCAAAAGACCAGAAATACAAATTATCCGTGGGAATCTTAAAGTACTCTATCATTTAGATGCCATGGTGCAGCATGTGAGACAAGATGAAGTGGTATTAGATATTTTTTATTTGGTGGATAGTGGTGCCATTAGATATTTTATCCACTATAATGATTCAGAAGCATATTTTATAGTATATATATCATAAAGAATAAAACATACTGCTGTATAGATATTGGGCGATTTCAACTTTCTAGCCTCACTTATGGACTTAACACGTGCAAGCTCTTTCTTCCAATTCCTTCCTATAATACTTCTACTAGTTGCATTCCCTTATATACTTCCAACAACCTTGGCCACTGGATTCTCAATCAAGGAAGCAACAGTTCAAGATCTCCAACTAGCTTTCCAAAGAAACCAATTAACATCAAGACAGCTTGTTGAGTTCTATCTCAATCAAATCAAAGTCCAAAACCCAGTTCTCAAAGGGGTCTTGGAAGTGAATCCAGATGCACTAACACAAGCAGATGCAGCTGACAGAGAGAGAAGGGAAAAGGCACCAGGTTCTCTATCAAGGTTGCATGGAATACCTATTTTGGTTAAGGATAACATTGCAACTAAGGATAAGCTGAACACTACTGCTGGCTCTTATGCACTACTTGGATCAGTGGTGCCAAGAGATGCAGGTGTAGTTACCAAGTTAAGGAAAGCTGGGGCTATCATATTAGGGAAGGCCACTCTGAGTGAGTGGTCTCATCAGAGGTCTAGTAATGCTCCTAGTGGTTGGAATGCTAGAGGTGGACAAGGAAAGGTAATTTTCTACTTCTTCTTTTCTTCTTACTTAATGTGAGCTTGGTCTAGCTTTTGAATTCAAATCTAACTCAATTCTAATAAAACAATGCTTATCAAGAGAGGTTAGACATATGTTCTTTGAATTGTGCAGAATCCATACACATTGGATGATCCCTGTGGATCAAGTAGTGGATCAGCAATATCAGCAGCAGCAAATTTGGTGACTGTGACACTTGGTACTGAAACCGATGGCTCCATTTTATGCCCTTCAAGTATGAACTCAGTAGTAGGCATTAAACCAACACTTGGTCTCACTAGTAGAGCAGCTGTAGTTCCAATTAGCCCAAGGCAAGATTCTGTTGGGTAAGCCTATATATATCGAAAATTTGTAATTCCAACAATTTCTTTATATCAATATGACACAACTTTCCCTATCAAAAGACATTTTGTTATAATGAATATGTTACATTGATTGTGTGGTTTTGTATAGGCCAATTTGCAGGACTGTTTCAGATGCTGCCTATGTTCTTGAAACGATAGCAGGAATTGACACTTTTGATAAAGAAACAATTGAAGCATCAAAGTATATCCCAAGAGGTGGCTATGCTCAATTTCTAAAGAAAGACGGACTACGAGGAAAGAGACTAGGAATAGTGAGACTATACTACGATTTTGGAAATGACACTTTTCTGCATGAAACTTTCCAGCTACACTTAAAAACGTTAAGGTAACTAAAGTCTAAAACTGTAATTTGTCAAGAATTTATACTTCTAATGAAGCATTAATAAGTCTTGTATTGTTCCTTCAAAATCAGGAAAAGAGGTGCAGTTTTGGTTGACAATTTGCAGATAGATAACATTGCTGAAATTCTCAGCACTCCAAGTGAAAATATTGCTTTGAATTTTGAATTCAAATTATCACTAAATGCATACCTGAAAGACTTAGTGGCTTCACCAGTGAAAAGCTTGGCAGATGTGATAGCCTTCAACAAGAAACATCCAAAATTGGTGAGTATATATATGTGAGATGACGAATTTTTGTTTATGGATATGAATTAATATTAATCTGGATAGCATCTTAATTGTAGGAGAAACTTGATGAGTATGGCCAAGATCTCATGTTGGAAGCTGAAAAGACAAACGGAATTGGGAAAGCAGAGAAACATGCATTGTTAAATATGACAAGATGGTCACGAAATGGGTTTGAGAAAGTGATGAAAAGAAATAAACTTGATGCTGTGGTAACACCTTTTGCAGACTATAGTGGCATACTTGCTATTGGAGGCTATCCTGGAGTGATTGTTCCAGCAGGATATGAAAAGGGTATGCCATTTGGAATTTGCTTTGGAGGTTTGAAAGGCTCAGAGCCAAAGTTGATTGAAATTGCTTATTCATTTGAGCAAGCAACTTTGATCAGAAAGCCTCCTCCCCTTCGAAAATAAGACATTTGAAGTATAATGCGTTATGGCAAGAAAAAGTTAAAATGAAAGCTGGAACTTTGTACGAAACATAATGTGTTTTTTATATGAAAATACTAGTATGTGATTGAAATAAGAAAAGCTTTTAGGCTTTCTTACCGTTGATTAATGGTTTAAAATGTTGTCAATCATGTTCTTTTACCCAATTAATGATTTCATAAACTCGATATCTGTTTATGTGTGTTTACTGAGAGTCTAAATATTCACTTGCAAGTTGCAACAATTACTAGTGCATTTAGGAGTATGTCTTGATGTCAGTAACTAGTGCATTATAACCTGAACAATTGTAAATTATCTAGAGAGTGCATCTTGATGTCAGTAACATCCATGATTGATCTGAAAAACCAACAGTACAATATGGATGCTACATGTTTGGTGATCTTTGAGAGAAACTAATGCAAGAAATATCTCTGATTTCATCATGAGAATGTAGCATGGTCAGAAGCTTATTAGTATTGGGATAACTTCCTCCACAAGCAAAGAATCCTGCATCACAAAATCAGAATTGAACAAATTTTTAAAGTGGAGAACAACATGACCAGCAATCTCTTTTGGGTTGTCTTGATTTTTACCATTTTGTGGAAAAAACTAGCGTATGTGTCTCCTTTCACATGCCATTTTAATCTTGCGTTTTCTTGGTAAAAGCATTATTGTCTCCTAAGAGCTTCATCAAGATCGAGATGAGCCATCTTCTCCTGGTCTAATAAACTGTCATTGTTTTCATCAACCTGAAGCTGAGCTTGAATTAACTAAAGCTTTTTCTCTAATTTTTAATAAGCTGTGAACATTGCCAAAATCTTCTAAGTTCAAGATCTTCAAATGGTTCTTTAAGAGCATGAGTTTCTTGTTTAAAATGTATATAGGACAACCAATGACTCTATTATTCCAACAAGATGCAATAACATCTCTACAACCATTCTGGAGGGACTACATCTTGAGAAATTTGAATTGGGGGATATGAGAACCGTTGCTTAATTTATGATCCAGATTGATAAGGAAGTGGTCAGATGTGTGTCTTGAGAGAGTGGTGCAAAAAATAATAGAGCAAAAGTTTACCATGTAGGATTGCACAAAGCTCGGTCTAGTCTTCTCTCAATGTGGCTAGTAAAACTGGAGAGGGTTGAAGAATCATAACTTGAAGATTGTAACACTGATCGTAAGATTATACTATTGGTAGAAAAATATATTTATATATTTTATAGTTACATGCATATGTTCAAAAATATCATATATAAAAAAAATAAGTTCAATGACCATAAGTTTAAAGTTCAAAATAATAGCCATAAACTCATAAACAAAAGGAAGAGGCCTTTATTTTTAGGATAGAGGTTTGAAATTGTTTTTAATACATTTTAAGACTTGTTAATCGATTATCGCATATTGCCAATCGATTAGATACCCTAAAATAATCGATTATTAAGTTCAAAAGAGAAAGAAAAGATATTTAGTTGTTGCACATCATTAAGATGATGTCCTAACCGCTTAGGGCGCAATTTTGAAATGAGCCAATCGATTAGGTTAACGTGTCCAATTGATTGGCAAATACCAAACGTTGCCGAGAGCTATTCTGACAGCTCCTAACTCATTTGGCATGACTTCAAAGTATTTTCGAAAATATTTTCTTGAGAAAAATCAATTTAAAAAGTGTTTTCGCGTTTGTGTGATTTAGCCAAGCACTTTTACGACAACGCCCTTATGCTTTACAAATATTCACTCAAACTAATCAAGGTAGGACTTTCTTGTACTTCAAGACTTTGTCAGATGCTTTCTTTCTTGTACACACTTGCTTGATTTTACTTGAGATGAGGCTTGTGTTTATACTCCATTTGATTACCATCATCGGATAATCAAGTCCATCAAACTCTAATATTTGCATATTTATCCGCTTAACCTCTTATACTTGACTTGTCAAAAGACATTAGTTGTCATCATCAAAAGTTGTTGTCCTTGTTAAAAGCATATCACCTGCAAAACAAAATTCCACGGTGGTTACGACGGATCAAAGCTTCAGGTGCGGCGGAGAGGGAGCTTACCTGTTAGGTTAACACTCCAACATTCAAGTCATTATGTGAAGGAGAAGGGTGAGTTAAAATTAGATTTGAAACCGAGTATCTGAATTTGGCGTCTTCTCTATATATAGCAAAGAGGAAATAACAAACTCACAGGAGTAATTTGTGGAGAGTCGTTGGCTGTCCACGCAGTTGAAATCTTTTGTGATCATCAGAAAGAAAGTTCTCGAATGCTGAGAAGATTATGGAAGACTTGCAATTCTTTTAAAATAGTCGGTCGGGGGTGCTATGGCCGGTCCATAAAAGTTAGCAAATATATGAAAAGAGATTGAATGATAGTAAGGTATATAAATCTTAACTTATACAACACTTTCTTCATAAAGAGACAAAATAAGAAAAGAAGCAAAAACATATAGAAAGACAAGTTTCTGGGTCCCCGGACCGCTGTCATCATCCAATAAAAATAAACCTGTCCAAAAATAAGTTGTCACCTTATTGATACATTTTGGTAGATTAAAACAAAACGCAAAAAATATTCTATTGACAAAGACTGAAAACAAATAAACATTTATAATTTGCATAGAATGAAAGTATAGTGAAACTTTTGAAATATCATTCACAAGTATAGTCAATGGGTGGTTTAAGGCTGAGGATGAATTTAGCATATGCTTCCTCTTTCTTCCATTTCCTTCTACTATTTACATTCCTTTCTATGCTACTATCATCAACTTTGGCCAGTGATTTCTCAATCAAGGAAGCAACAGTGCAAGAACTCCAACATGCTTTTCAAAGAAACCAACTAACATCAAGACAGCTTGTTGAGTTCTACCTCAACCAAATCACTATCCAAAATCCAATTCTCAAAGGAGTCTTGGAAGTGAATCCAGATGCATTAGCACAGGCAGATGCAGCTGACAAAGAAAGAAGGGAAAAGGCACCAGGTTCTCTATCAAGGTTGCATGGAATACCTATTTTGGTTAAGGATAACATTGCAACTAAGGATAAGCTGAACACTACTGCAGGCTCTTATGCACTACTTGGATCAGTGGTGCCAAGAGATGCAGGTGTAGTTACCAAGTTAAGGAAAGCTGGGGCTATCATATTAGGGAAGGCCACATTGAGTGAGTGGTCACATTACAGGTCTGTTGATGCTCCTAGTGGTTGGAGTGCTAGAGGTGGACAAGGAAAGGTATATAATTTACTACTACTTCTTAGTTAATTGTATGAAAGATTCTAGAAAATAAAGAGGATTTCACAAATGTTCTTTGTGTTGGGCAGAATCCATATACATTGGGTGATCCCTGTGGCTCAAGTAGTGGATCAGCAATATCTGTGGCTGCAAATTTGGTGACTGTATCACTTGGTACCGAAACCGATGGCTCCATTTTATGTCCTTCAAATTTTAACTCAGTAGTAGGGATCAAACCCACAGTTGGTCTCACTAGTAGAGCAGGTGTAGTTCCAATTAGTCCAAGGCAAGACACGGTTGGGTAAGCCTATATACCGTTTATCTGAATTTCTATTGCGTTTTGCATGACGATTTTGTGACATCAATTATGTGGTTTTGTATAGGCCAATTTGCAGGACTGTATCAGATGCTGCTTATGTTCTTGACACCATAGCTGGCATAGACACTCTTGATAAAACAACAATTGAAGCATCAAAGTATATACCAAAAGGTGGCTATGCTCAGTTTCTAAAAAAAGATGGACTAAGAGGAAAGAGATTAGGAGTAGTGAGACTATTCTACAATTTTGGAAATGACACTTCTCTGCATGAAACTTTCAAGCTACACCTAAGAACATTAAGGTAACCAAAGTCTAAAATTATTAATCTTCAAGTTCTGATTAACTCTTGTTTGTAAGTTATTTTGTATTTGTATCCAATGTGTATTATTTTCGTTGTCCACAATCATATCGAAGGAATCATGTTCATGCATCAGACCTATTTAACTATGTTAGAATTTGAAGATTGATAACATTGATGAAATTATCAGGGAAAGAGGTGCAGTTTTGGTCGACAATTTGAAGATTGATGACATTGATGAAATTATCAATGCTCAAAGTGAAATTACTGCTTTCAATTTTGATTTCAAATTGTCCTTGAATGCATATCTGAAAGACTTAATTGCTTCACCAGTGAAAAGTTTGAGAGATGTGATAAACTTCAACAAGAAACACTCAGAATTGGTGAGTATATATGTGATTTTGTTGGATAATTGGATATTAATTAACATTTATAACGATACCGTCTTATAATTTTTGTAGGAGAAACTTGATGAGTATGGCCAAGATCTCATGTTGGAAGCTGAAAAGACAAAGGGAATTGGGAAAGCAGAGAAACAGGCATTGTTGAATATGACAAGATTGTCACAAAATGGGTTTGAGAAAGTGATGAAAAGAAATAAACTTGATGCTGTGGTAACACCTTTCTCGTACTTTAGTAACGTACTTGGTATTGGAGGTTATCCTGGAGTGAATGTTCCAGCAGGATATGAAAAGGGTATGCCATTTGGAATTTGCTTTGGAGGTTTGAAAGGTTCAGAGCCAAAGTTGATTGAAATTGCTTATTCATTTGAGCAAGCAACTTTGATCAGAAGGCCACCACCCCTTCGAAAGTTAGACGCTTGAAGTAGTGATGTTTTATGGCTAAAAAATAAATATAAAAGGTGGAATTTTGACAGAATACTGGAGTGAGTTTTGTATGAAACATAATGTGTTTTGTTAAGAAAAGTTTTTTGATAAGTTGGGTTTTCATACCATGATAACAGAATGTATAAATAATGTTGAGATATTCACCAAATAAGATGGCTTCAACATAAATTATTTCCCTTGACAGAAACTTCATGGAAAACCTGCTATTGCAAAAAACAAAGGTGGAAGTCGTGCACTGTAAGCTACTTACGATAAGAAGTTATAATCTTTCTCAATTGCATCTCCGCTGACTAAGGAACAACTAGATCAACAGTACAAACTCCTTGAATCTTAAGCTCTTTTCTACTCTATAGTCCAGAAATGTAATTTTTCACAATAAGCCAACCATTCCTAATCATAGTTGGATTGTGAATTTCGGAGCCACCGATTACATGACTGAAGAATCTAGTTTATTATCCTCATATAAACCTAGTATAAAAAATTTCAAAATTAAAGTTATTGATGACTTTCTTTCAGTTGTGGCAGACAAAGATTTTATTGTCTTGTCTCCATTAGTAACCATCTAAGATGTATTACATGTTTCAAATATGTCTTACAGTTTGTTATCGGTCAAGAAGCTAACACAAAGTAAAACTGTCAAGCTCATTTCTTTTTCTTTGATATCCATTGTATATTACATGATTTGATCTCGGGAAAGACGATCGACACTATTAAATAAAATGGTGAAATCTACTACTTTGATCTTTTAAATAATTTATGTTTAATTTACTCTCAAATTGATTTATAGGTTACAGCATCTTTAGCACTAGTGAACTAAAATGCATAGGACAAAAATTATAATTAAATATTTTCTTAGGATTAAAACAAAACATCAAAAATCAAAAGAAAAAACATTTTGTTTACAAAGACTGAAAGCAAATAAAAATTCATAATTTGCATAGAATAAAAGTATAATTAAACCTTTAAAATATGATTAAGAAGTATAGTCAATGGGTGGCTTAAGGTTCACAATGGATTTAACATATGCTTCCCCTTTTCTTCTACTATTTACATTCCTTTCTATGCTACTATCATCAACAATCACCTTGGCCACTGAATTCTCAATCAAAGAAGCAACAGTTCAAGATCTCCAACTAGCTTTCCAAAGAAACCAATTAACATCAAGACAACTTGTTGAGTTCTACCTCGACCAAATCAATATCCAAAATCCAATTCTCAAAGGAGTCTTGGAAGTGAATCCAGATGCACTAACTCAAGCAGATGCAGCTGACAAAGAGAGAAGGGAAAAACCACCAGACTCTCTATCAAGGTTGCATGGAATACCTATTCTGGTTAAGGATAATATTGCAACTAAGGATAAATTGAACACTACTGCAGGCTCTTTGGCACTACTTGGATCAGTGGTTCCAAGAGATGCAGGAGTAGTTACCAAGTTAAGGAAAGTCGGGGCTATCATATTAGGGAAAGCCACATTGAGTGAGTGGGCACATTACAGGTCTTTTAATGTTCCAAGTGGTTGGAGTGCCAGAGGTGGACAAGGAAAGGTATATAATTTACTACATTTGGAACTTTGAAACTTGTATGAATGATTCTAGAAAATATAGAGGATTTCACAAATTTGCTTTGTGCTGTGCAGAATCCATATACATTGGGTGAACCCTGTGGTTCAAGTAGTGGATCAGCAATATCTGTAGCTGCAAATTTGGTGACTCTATCACTTGGTACCGAAACCGATGGCTCCATTTTATGTCCTTCAAATTTTAACTCAGTAGTAGGCATCAAACCCACAGTTGGTCTCACTAGTAGAGCAGGTGTAGTTCCAATTAGTCCAAGGCAAGACACTGTTGGGTAAGCCTATATACCGTTTATCTGCGTTTCTATTAGTTTGTATAGGCCAATTTGCACTACATTTATGACATCAATTATGTGGTTTTGTATAGGCCAATTTGCAGGACTGTATCAGATGCTGCTTATGTTCTTGAAACCATAGCTGGCATAGACACTCTTGATAAAGCAACAATTGAAGCATCAAAGTATATACCAAAAGGTGGCTATGCTCAGTTTCTAAACAAAGATGGACTAAGAGGAAAGAGGTTAGGAGTAGTGAGACGATACTACGAGTTTGGAGATGGCACTTTACTGGATGAAACTTTCAAGCTACACCTAAGAACATTTAGGTAATTAAATTCTAAAACTATTTGTCGTGTCAACTTTCAATGATATTTGCTTTGAATTTTTCTGTGTGCGTAACTTAATAGGAAGAGTAGGTATATCAAACACAATTTAAACTGTCCATGCATCAGACTTGATTACATTAAACAATGTTAGACTTTGAAGATTGATAACATTGATGAAATTATCAGGGAAAGAGGTGCAGTTTTGGTTGATAATTTGAAGATTGATGACATTGATGAAATTATCAATAATCAAAGTGAAATTATTGCTTTAAATTTTGAATTCAAATTGTCCTTGAATGCATACCTGAAAGACTTAATTGCTTCACCAGTGAAGAGTTTGGCAGATGTGATAGATTTCAACAAGAAACACTCAAAATTGGTGAGTATATATATGTGATTTTGTTTATAGACAATTGGATATTGCCACCACCCCTTAGGAAGTTGGAAGTTGAAAATTTGTAGTAATGCTTTAGAGCTGAATAATAAATCAAAAGCTGGGATTTTGACAAAATGCAGTGAGTTTTTGTGTATGAAATGAAATAAAACTTGTTTCAATTTTGTAACACAAGGTGGAATCTTTATTGTGAGATAACTGGTCTTTCACTAAAGATTCAAGGTTTGTTTGTGTTGTATGAAATAAAATAAAATTTTGTTTCAATTTTCAAATAATTGGTCTTTATTAAAGATTCAAGCTTTGTTTTTGTTGGATTTGCAAAGTTTTTGTGACAACAAATTGACCATAAGTATTACATATAATCCTATTCAACATGACAATACAACATACATTAGAATTGGTCGATATTTTATTAAAAAAAAGTTGGATAGTCGATTAATAATTACAACATTTTTTTTTTGAGTATCAGCTCACACACTAACAAAAAATTTATTAATTGAATGGTTTACTTAACTTGCAAGTTTGAATCTAACTATAGATATGCAACAATGTTAAATTTTTGTTTAAATGAGAGTTTGGTCATTCATTACAGTGTTATCCAACTTAAACAATTCGTCTCTACAATTGTGCGTAAAAAATATTTGATTTTTAAATTTGAAATAACCTACCCATATTCACCAATTTAAAAAATAAATATAAATAATAAAGACGGATATAAATAATAAAATTATTTTATTGTATGAATTGAATAAAGTTCTCTATTTAAAAGAGATAAACTAATACTCCTATATTATAACACAATTTCGATTTTGTTTTCCTTATGAAACAACTTTATAGTGGATAGATAGACTTGATAGTGGTTTAAAATAGTCAAAGAAACATATTTTGTTGTGCACTAAAATGATTGGATCCACTAAAAATATATTTTGTTGTGCACAAGAAAAGGAGTATGCCTGAATAATTACTTCCCACGATGTTCTCCCAATAATTTAATTTTTACTATAAACAAAAGTTGAAAAATATATGCTAAGAAAATGTGGGTCTTATATTTATTAATTAAAAAAAACTTGAAAACATATCTGACACAAACAAGTTTAATAGTCATATAGTCAAGTAAAATATATGGAAAATAATAACTAGTTCGTATATAGTTCTTACCTTAATAATAATATAAGACCCTCATTCTAGATACAAACAAATAAAGATACAAAAGTAAGTTTTCAAGTCAAAAACGTTTTTAAGTTATTCCTTTCTAGCGAGTTTTATATTGACTTGTAATTATGTTTAGGTCAATAGATTAGACTGTGTGGGAATACCTACTTCATAATTTTAATTCCTAACAAGAAATTAGTGAATGAGTTAGATATTTAACTCGTGACTCAGCATCTTAATTGAGTGGATTGATTAGATACGAGTTTGAAATAATTTTAGTTAGGCATGGGATGAAACGTCGTATTTGATGTGGGTCCTTATTTTCCTTGAGTTGCATGCTACATCTTGTTGCTATTTTGGACAAGAGTATAGACTAGTAAACGAATAGGAGGTGAAGTCCAAGGAGAGAGAGAAAAAGTCAAACATGTGATGAAGTGGAGTTGAAACAACCTTTATTTTCATGAGAAATACATACACTACTTTATAAACTAAAATTTCTCAAAAAAAAAGTATGATTTTTTAAGATAGTAATAATGATGACAAACCGCGACAAAGTTATTTGAACTTGAAAAATATATGGTTCTAATTTAGTAAGACCTTAATTGTATGGTAATTATGATTAGCAATACATCAAATTAATTCGAACATAATTTAAAACTCGATTCGACGAATAAATTATTGAAAATTTATTTCATGAACCAAATAAATTGAATATAAATAAAACATTAAATTCGTTAATTAAACGAGTTGAATTTAAATTATGTATAATTCAAGTCATTAGATTCATGAGTCTAACTCGAATATATATATATATATATATATATATATATATATATATATATATATATATAATGTGTTCCGCGCGTGAATCAGAATAGTGTTGATAGTTGATGTTGGACTCCTAAAGTGATGATGTTGATCTCTAATACGTTGGTGCATGGTAAACCTACAACGCCCAAGTTAGTTACAGAGTTCAAGATGTTTGAAGTGAAGAGCGGAGATCACAAAAGTGTACCTTGAATCTCACGTACATTAACTATATACGATGTATACTTTCAATTGGACTATGCAAGGTTAGGCTCCAGAGCATTGTGTCTTTGGACGACCCAAAACATCTGCTCTCAAGGCTTGTTGAATGTTTGTTGGCCAATAAGTCTTTCAAATTTGTGATCTACGTCTTATTTACCACATCAGATCATAAGGAGAAGTCGGAAGACCATTGACAAATATGGAAGTAATGGAGAACAAATGCATTAAATGTTTTTTACAACATTGAAACGTTTCGCTAGATTTTTAGACGTGTGGTCTTAGACTCGTAGGTTAGGACGTGACACTTTTCTCTCAGGGCATTCAAGTGCATTTGGGTTTACTTATATTTCCAAGGTAAAATCTAGCTGTTGATTTACAACTTTTCGTTTTCCTTTGATCTAGTTTGTTGCTTGTTCTCCTCTATATAAAGGTCTCTTGAACTCTTTGCCATTTCTAAGAGTCATTTTTCCTTTGTGAGAATGTCTTTCTCTCTTCTCTAACGCATTTTCTTGAGTGTTTGTCCTTTTTCAAAATAGAGATTTTCCATTCTGTAATTAATTTCCGCCCTCTTCACCATATTCCATTCTCTATAAGTACCCTTGTTACCCTGGGCATTAGGTCTTAATATTTATTTTGTCATGGCTCGTATAAATGATCATCCAATAAATTTATCTAGTGATTATGAGAGTAATAGATTATTCTCCTTTAAGATATACTTGGTATAATAAATTTAAAGAAGAGAGATTAAGGGGAGAGAGAAGTTGAAAAGAGACATGCTCTCTCTTTTGTTTGGAGTATCGAAGAAATAGAGGAGAGACTCAAATATTGTGGGGTTTTTTGATCTCTCCACTTTTGAAGAGAAAGAGCGAAGAAACAACCTGTCTCTGAAACAATTTTTTTCATTTCTATTTTAGTCTTTCTTTAGCACACTTTAAAAAAAAATTGGAATATGACTCGCGCGTTGCGCGAATGTGTTTAATCTATTTTTTATATTTTATGTAATTAAAATAATTTTATAAATATGATTTATTGGTGTAAAAAAAAATTGTCTCTCATAAAAGTAAATTTGGTTAATGCAAATGATATATGACTATTACATTTTAAATTTAATTATTCTAATGTTAAAAAAATGATATTTTAAATAATATACTTTTGTAATTGTTGGGGTTTGAACTTGTGACTTCAAATAGAAACTCAATACGTGATATTGTCTTTTGAGAAGTGGTGAATTTTAGGAAATATACTCGTTAACTAAGTATATTTAGTTGGAGTGATTCTAGTGCTGTTAAAAATTTTAGTTTAAAAATGAGTTTTAAATCCATATTTTTTAAAATACTTCTTATAATAAAAATAAAATATTGTAGTGAGTTGAATTTCGAGCATGATTACTATATAAAAAAATGACATAAAAAATGTAAGATATAGGGACAAAAACAAAAACATAAATGTAGTGAGTTGCATTTATTTCCATCTAAAATTGTTTAAAAAACATAAATAAATTGAAATATGTAGGTAAACCGATTCTTATGATTCTCAACATAAAAAATGAAACACAATTGTCCATTTTATCAACTTAATTTAGCACGGATATATTTCACTTTCGTGTTCGTTTTAATCCTTAAAATTAAAATCCGCAGGAAAATTCGCAGGAAACCTACAGATTTTCATGTGGATTTTGACTTTAGGGACTAAACCTCAAGCAAAATGTAAGACATAGGGACTCAAAGAAAAACAAAAAAAAAATTACATGGACGAAAATAAAAAAACTCGCTAACTTACAGGGACCAAAAGTGCATTTAAGTCTCTATTTTTTACAAAATCTTGTCTAATGCCCATAGGAATCTCATCCAAGAATATTAAGGAAGTAGTTGTGACGCCTATTATTAAAAAATTATTGCAAAAAAAAAATATATAAACATTGCTTTATAAGTTTTATTAAAGTATGTAAGTAGTTATTAGTTTAATTTTTTTTTGTTGCATTTATCAGGATTCAAACTCGTGACCTGAAGCAAAGACTCAATGTGATTTTGAATTTTAAAAAATGAAAATAAATTTTAGAAGATGCCCGTAGGATTATAACTGATGTAGCAAAAATAGTTTGACGTGACAAAAATGATTTTATATGACAAATATATTGAGAGTCTCTTTTAATATTGTAATAGATCTTGTCTAATGCCCATAGGAATCTCATCAAAGAATGATAAGGAAGTAATTATGAGACCTATAATTAAAAAAGGGAAAAGCTAACATGTGCCCCAAGGGCACAAGATAATGAGATATTTATAGAAATATTTTCTTGGAACGCGTGCATTCAATGTATCGAAACTTTAAATATGACTTTATTGCATTTAATTATATTTAACTTTTTCTAATTATAGTATCATTAACTATTGCACATGTTAGCATGACCCATTAAAAAACTATTGCAAGAAAAATATAAACATTGCTTTATAAGTTTTATTAAAATATGTAAGTAGTTATTAGTTTAATATGTTTATTTATTTATTTATCAGGATTCGAACTCGTGACCTAAAAAAAGACTATGTGATTTTGAATTTTAAAAAATGAAAATAAATTTTAGAAGATGTCACATAAGATTATAAACGTGTGACAAAAATAATTTAATGTGGCAAAAATAAGTTTATGTGACAAATATTTGGAAATCTATTTTAATATATATCATAAATTAATTTATTGAAATCTACATGATAATTTACTTTAAAGCATTTTTCATGTATGATTTCATTTCAACATACTTGATATGTGTGAAAAATAAATGAATACGCTAATAATTAAAGTAAAGGAAAACATATGAATTAATATTTTTAGTTTTAAAAATCTATATGTAATATAAGTTGTGGTTAAATAATTTAATGAATTAGATCAATATTTGTTTCATAAAATAATTAGATAAATAATGAAAACTAAAATAAATTAAGTTAATAAATCATACTAATAAGCCGATGAAACAAAATTCAAAATTGTATCGTATAAAATGGATAAATATAATTTAGATATATTCATGCTTAAAATGAAATGAAATTATTTTAATCTATTATTACTATTTTGCTTGAATTAGATTAATAATTAAACTAAACATAAAAATCATATGAAAGAAAACTAACAAATGAGATTGTCATACCCCAAAATTTGCACATCTCATTCCTCTTAATCAAACTCCTATCAAGGTTCAAGACTCAAAGACATCTCTCCTGAACAAGGGCTCAAGAAGCTAGGGTTTGTGTTCTGAGGAAAAATCAATGGATCAAAAGCTCCAAGGCTTCTCATATGGTCTATGATATTCTAAACTACTCCCATAACAAAATTCAGGGCTCAATTCAAAGAGTTGATCACTCAATTACTCAGAAAGTCAATAGTCGACTGATTTGACCTAAAAGTCAACTGTGGTCAAAAGTACAGTCAAAACTCCTGATTTTTTGTCAACATCCTTATTTTGAGGTATCATTCACCATTTGATAAAAAATTGATCATGGTTCATCAAGGAAAGATCAGAATTCAAAAGTTTCTAAATTAGGGTTTTCATAGGAGAAAGTCAACTAAACTTTGACCAGCCATAACTCTCACATGGAACATCAGAAATTTTCCATCCAAAGCTCATTTTGAAGGAAATTGAATTCCCTACAATTTTGTCTCTCACAAGCCAAGTCTAAAAATGCTTCATTTGAGAGATAAGAAACAAAATATTATGGCTAAATACTCTTTTTGGTCCCTTAAGTTTACCTCGGGGTCCATTCTGGTCCTTTATCTATAAAAAGTTCCAAAGTGGTCCTTTAATTGTTCAAAAAGGTCCACGTTAGTCCTTTCCGTCCAATTTTTGCTAACGGCGTCAACTTTATCATGCTGGCATCTGACGTGGCGCTGAGTCATAGGCATGGCACATGAGTTGGCATAGATGAATAGAATAAAAATAATAAAATAATAGAATATTTGGCATTGACTTGGATAAAAATTAAAATAAAATAATTAATTAATTTTATAATATTATTTTATAATAATATCAATTATTATATTAAAAAAATATTAAAATAGATTAAATTAAATTTGAATAAATTTTTATTTTCTTTTAATAAAATAAATAATTTTTTTATTATTTCAGGATTACAAATTTTGAGAATTTTTTAAAAATCAATTAATCAAGTTTTACAAATAAATAATTAATGGAGCTCACACCAAACACTTTGTCTGCTACAGTGTTACAAACACAAAAACCACTTCGTCTTCTTCCTTGAAGTTATCACATCCACCTCCATCGCTTATCCAGAAAAACACAGTTTAATCTGTGGTTATCACAAAACGTAGACCAAGGTGACAGAAAAGTTCTCTCCAAGCGTGCAAACCTTCTCCCAATTATTTCAGTCCATAATCCTTTTCTTTGATTTTCAATTTCGAATCTGGAAAAATTTTGAAAAATCTGGAAAAAGCAATTTTGAATCTGGAAAACTCTAGATTTCAATGAATTGAACAACAACATTCTCAAAATCCAAAATCTTCTCTCGTTTTGAATCTGGAACAACAACCTTCCCCAAATCCAAATCATTCCAATCCCTAATTCCTCTCATTGATTCTCAAAACCCCAAAATTTCTCTCTCGTGTTGGATCAACAACAACAACAACATTCTCTTCCACTCAGTAAAACCCCCAAATCGTAATATACATTTCAGTTTCAAGAAAAAGTAAGAGTTTTTGTAGAAATCTTAGAAAAACATTTATGGGGTTGATGTTGATGTTCTTGGTTAAGATAAGAAGTTGAACAAATCTAATTCATGATAAGATTTTAACACGTTTTGGTTAACAAATCTTATTCATTGATTCTTACAGTATTCTTACAGTATCTTATTCATTGTTAAACGTGAAAAAAATTTGGGGAAGAAAGGCTAGGTTAGAGTCAACATATTTTGGGAAATATGAAAATAAAGAGAATTGAATTACTATTCTAAATTAAAACAATAAAATCAATTTGGGAATATGCAATTATAATGAATCAGTAAGATTTCCATTTTTTCTCCCTTTCCTTTTTCTTATTTTTGTTTTTTATTTATGATTTGTTTATAGTTTACAGTGTTTCCCATGGTAAATTTTTTTTAGAAATTAAACTAATTAATTAAAATTAGTTTTGGTTGGAACTATTTTTAAGGAAATTTTGATTTTGTTTTAACAGGATTAAATATTGTTGACAACTCATTGCAATATTATTTTTCTGGGTTTGTTTTTCAAGCTTTAACAATGGAGTTTGTTTTGCTCATAACTCATTTGTTAACAATTGAACTGAATATAATTAGTACAACTGATTTGAATGATAAATATAAATTGTTAAAAGATTTAGTGGTGAATTGCTATTGCTTGCAAATCTAATGACTTGAGTTCAAATCTTGGCTAAACCAAAATTTTGGAATGTTTTTTCAGAATTTTAATGACACTGTAGATGAATATGTGCCAAGTCAAATACCACATATATGAAAAAGTGCCACGTCAGATGCCACCCAAGCAAAAGCTGACGCCGTTAGCAAAAATTGGACGGAAAGGACTAACGTGGACCTTTTTGAACAATTAAAGGACAACTTTGGAACTTTTTATAGATAAAGGACCAGAATGAACCCCGAGGTAAACTTAAGGGACCAAAAAGGGTATTTAGCCAAACATTATAGGTCCTTTTCAAAAGTCAACCAAAAGTTATCTTTTTCAAAAGAGCATATAAGGAGCATGGAAAATTATTTTGACATGAGACCAAAAACATTGGTTAGAGGACTCTTCAAGGTTTCTAAAAAGTCCTAAAACTCTACCATACCTTAAAAATTGAGGGAGATATGCCTTGTCAAAGTTGGACAAATTTGAGAAGGAAAATATGAAGGAAAGGGGTTCAAAATGAATTTCTTTGCAAAGAGGCCCAACTTTTTTTGGCCCAAGCTTGATCTTCAAGTATCCAAGAGTGCTAAAATCATTTGCCACGAAAACATATGATTTATTTGATTTATTATGATTTTTTATTTCAATTAAAAAAGAATTAAAATCAAGCAAGTCAAAGGAAAATCAAATATTTGGTAAAAGATATGATTGGTAATCAACTCAATCACCAATAATGTCTCAATATCAATATAATTTCGTGCATATTGAAATTAGAAGAGATTGAATCAAAATTGGACCAAATTTGGAAGCTTTCATGAATCAAAATTTTCCAAATTGCAATTTAAAATTCAACAAGATTTTTTCAAGTTTTATTGACCTAATTCCTTCTCCATATATACCTAAAGATGATCAAATGCTAGGGGATGAAAAATCTGCAGTCAAAAGTAACCTTCGAGCTCTCAAAAACTCAACAAAAACTCAAGTTCGGTTTTTGATTTAAGGGAGACTTCCAGGAGATTTAAGGATTCTAACACGTTCTCAGAGCATCATTAGTTGTTTCCCAATCACAAACGAATCCTAAAGCATCAAGAACACATGCATATAACTCACAGTTTGTCCAAACTCTTTCAAACTCGATTTTGTAATTTCACGCGTCATAACTGATTTTTGAATGCATATTTGTGTTTGCCTTGATGTGTTAAACGTTTCTGGAAGTTGAATCGTATTTATGTGCTGACATAAGTGAACCACCATTATTAGGGTTAGAAAACTTAAATTAGGGTTTCTCTTGTTAGGCGAAATTATGACTAATTGCAGGCACCTTCATACTCGTGAGGATTGGACGATCACAATGATGTGGTCGCGAAATATTTTTTGACATGTTTTGCTGTATTCGTAGACTGCAGGTCCTATGGCGACGGAAGGAGCATCCGTAGGTACAAGTTGGGACTTTTGGCAACGGATGGAGGAAGAAGATGAAGGCGTGTCAACACGCCATTGGCCCATTCAAACCAGAAAAAGGCGCGCAAGGATGGGAAGGGAACTCATGGATCCGGTACATTAAGACGCATGGAGATGTTGTGGTCCCTCAGCATTCATTCATTAGATCATTCCCATGTCAAATCCAACGAGCCAAGGACTGCAGGTGCATCATAGAGCCACGCGTGGGCCACACAGAATCAAAAGTTAAGAATTTTGCAATTTTTTTATTTTTAATTACATAATCCAATATTTGTTTTATTATATATATATATATATATATATATATATATATATATATATATATATATATATATATATATTCTCTTTTAAATTTCTCAATAAAACTTTATTTTTCTAAAATTCTTTTTTTACAAATAATATAATAAAATATTATTTTAATTATTTTAATTATGTTATTAAATTGTTTCTTTTATTCAAATATTTTTGTAAAAATCATAATTAATTGCTTTTAATTAATAAAAGATTATTGTAAGGGCATATATTTAATCGAAATTTATTTTTTCATCGATTTAATTAATTAGGTTGAAAAACCAATAATTAATTAAATTGATTATTTATTCTGTTAATTTTATTTAATTCGTACCCTAATCAGGTTTACGAAGATCACACCTACACTAAGAATTTTCTGTTTCTTTGTGCAGTTTCAGGGTTAGCACCAGGGTTTACTATGACTACGAACCATATCGGATCAAAGCTAAGTCCCCGATTCTATTATTTTTTATATTTTTATTTTTGCCTTGTAATTTAATTATTTATTTTTGCCTTGTTAATTTAAAATTAGGGTTTTGTATTCAATATCAATGAATTGGTAATGCACTCACCCTTTTGTTTCTTTTTCCTTTTCCAATTTTCAGGGTTAGCCAGCCGTCAAAGCTCGATTAGTCGGTAACCCTTAAACCAAACTTATTTTCTTTTTCTTTTTAATTATTACTTATGCCAAACCCTATTGGGGTTTAAATTTATAGCTTTTTTCTCCCCTTCCCCATATTTTATCATGTAACTGCTTCGAGGTTGTATTGTTTGGCCTTGAAGGCACTTAAACTGCATTATATTACTGCGTGGTTAGTAATCTAGGGAGTGTAACCTTGAATTGAATTAGAATCATTTAATTACAAGATAATTTATTCTGAATCTGATCACGTGATTGTTGCACCCACACACCTTTTATGGTACCCCTCTTATTGCCTGTTGCCTGTTGCCTTGTGTTTTAATGCAGAATAGCCAAGTCCCTCGAATATGAGGATACCTCAGCAATGTTGCCCTCAGTTCATTCAGATCATAGGTCCCTAATGATGCTGCCTTCGATTCGCTAATATGATCTCGTCCCTCGAAGTTGCCTACGAAGTGCTGAGGTATCCTCCGGTTGCCTAAAAATAAATGGTTATTCTGATCCTTCCCTTAGACTACCTGCCCCTCTATGGCAGGGACAATCTTGTGGAGAACGATAATTCGACGACCCTTCAACCTCCAAATAAAAGGACTTCCTTACCCTCCTATGGTATGGATAGCCCTAAAAGGCTAAAAGAACATTTTTCATCTAACCAGGTAATTTGCCTCTAATTGCTTTGCTCTGGTTTAAAAATCTTTTTATTACACTTCGTCTTAAAAACTTCAATAAGGCTACGCTCATTTACGAGCTAAAGTCCTTATTTCTCTTCTTCTACATTTCTAAAACTTTTGGCTTCAAAACTAAAGAGCAAAGCAATTAAGAGCCCATGGAAAACCATGGATGCAAAGGGTGCCTTACACCTTCCCTTTGCATAAACTACCCCCCGAACTCAGTTTTCTTTAAAAAGGTTTTTTTCTGTTCTTTTAGCCTTTCTATTTAATTTGGATAAAATAAAAGTCGGTGGCGACTCTTGCTTACCGTACATTTTGATAAAGTCAGTTCACCGTATTACAAAACTGGCGACTCTGTTGGGGATCTTATTTCAAATAAAAGAGGGGTTACCTTAAAAGTTTAGGATTCACTTAAATGTTTTCTATTGTTTGCTTTGTTTGCTTTATTTTTCAGGGCTGTTTTTGTTATTTTGTTGTGTGAAAGATCTTAACCCGGATCTGAGTACCTTAGGTAAATGGCATGAGATCAAGGAGACTGCACAGCGTATACTGATGTGGTTGATCTGATGGCCATCGTTAGTGTCACACATTGGTTTGTCCTAGTGTTCCTTGGGATCCGACTTGAGGAAATGCTTGGCTGCCGCGTGGTGTCATTAAGCACTAATTTGCCCTTAGAACCTTAGTTGAACTTGACTTTGGCATATTAGAAAGTAGCGAGATGGCCGGCTTTGGTTCCGACTGAAGTTGGTTGATACTCGAAGCTACACTCATATGGACTGGACTTTCAGGACCTTTTCGGTTGGCAATTCGATTGCCGAACTGAGATAAGCGCCTTCGAGAAAGGTCAATGATATGAGCTCCCTAGAACCCGATCTTTATATAGGACAGGTTTGAACCAACTAAACTTCAGGGGGAGGGTACACACCCTGGACTACTTGCAAGCCTAACCTTAAGGCAAAATTGTGTGACTTGTTTGTGTTTGTTATCTACTTGACATCATGACATCATAAGCATCATAACATCATGACTAACCATTCGAGGACCAAAGAATTCATCTTTGTTCTGTTTTGTAGGTCATGGAGACTAGAAACACCATTCGAGTTAACTTTGTGAAGATACCTTCCGAGCTGAAAGAGTTGGTATTAGAGATTCCTGGAGGTTCCCGATTCATTGAAAGACATGGTCTTTTGCCCAGTTTGGTTACCTCAGGTTTTGATGAAGAGATGATGAGTGTACTGTTTCAATTCTTCGATCCCGAGCATCATTGTTTTACTTTTCCAGATTATCAGTTGGTACCTACTATGGAGGAGTTTTCTGACATACTTGGACTCTCTATCCGAGATCAGATCCCGTTCACTGGTTTGGAAGAAATTCCAAAATTGGAAGTTATCGCTTCTGCTTTACATCTTAAGAATTCTGACATTGAAGGTCATTGGGAAACCAGAAGTGGAGTCAAAGGATTCCTCGCTAAGTTCTTATTCGGAAAAGCTCGCATGTTTTTGAAGTCCATGAGCTATCAAGCCTTTGAAGACATATTAGCTTTACTCATGTATGGTTTAGTGTTAGTTCCTAATCCGGATCAGTTTATAGATGTACATGCCATAAAGATATTTCTGACACGCAACCCGGTGCCTACTTTGCTTGGAGACATCCTGCACTCTCTTCACACTCGTACCATGAAGAAACGAGGGACTCTTATGTGTTGCATACCATTGCTATCTAAGTGGTTTATTTCGCACTTTCCTCGCTCAGTAATGAGGAACGACCAAAGGCTGAAATGGCATAAAAGGATAATGTCACTTTCTCATTCTGATATCCGTTGGCTTTCCTTATCCAAGGAGAATGTTACTATCATCGACCGTTGTGGACAATATCCTAATGTGCCTTTACTTGGCATACGAGGAGGTATTACTTATAATCCTTGCTTGGCACTGCGTCAGTTTGGTTACGCTCGAAGAGATGGTCCTCATCAGATGCTCATACAAGGGATTATGTTTGATTATGAAGATGATGCTCAGAATCACCGCCGGAAATTTATACAAGCATGGGATATGGTGAACAGAATTGATAGCAAGAGCTTGGAGCAAAGAAACTCCATTCCTTTAGGACCTTACCTCAGATGGGTGCGCACTCGTGCTCAACGCCTCATCCTGCCTTATCCATATGTCCTACCTGTGATTGTGGAACATGATTGTGAGGAAAAGGTTCCTCAAGTTATGTCTCATCCAGACATGCCAACAGACATCGAAGAGTTAAAGAGATCTTGGATTCAGCTAAAAGAAGAAAGAGATACTTTTGAAGCTCAATTTCGCGCTAAAGAAGAGAAAGTATTAGAGCTCACAAAACTACTTCATGCGGAGCAAGGCATCAACAACTTCATTGGTTCAAAAAGGAAGCGTCCATGGGAGACTTGAAGACTTATGTTTTTATCTTTATTATTTTATTCCTAGTTTTATGCTTTCATTATTGTAAATGAGAATAATAAAACAATTTACAATTTTTTCCTTAAGCATTATTAATAAAGTTTCTTTTGTTTGGTTTTAAACAAATTTGAATTCCAAGGTCCTCGAAAACATTGCATATGCATAAACATACCATTCATAAACACTGCATCACAGGTCTTCATAAAACAGGTGTCTCATCTTTCCGCTGTTTATTTCAGTGAGAAAATGGATCTCGAACAATCTGTCAAGAATCTCCAAGCTCAGAATGCCGAATTCCAGATTTTGATCCTTAAATTGGCCAAGGGGCAAGAAGAATTGAAGACACTTCTGATCAAGAAGGAAAGGGATCGACACAGGCAGCAAGATGGTCAAGATAAATGGAAATCCAAACCCAAGCAATCATTCGCTCCGTTGCAGATGCCGCTGTCTCAAGTTCTACAACAACTGCTCAATCAGAACTTGATAACCCTATTACCTCCGTATTCAATTCCTATAAATCCTGCTCCTGGGTACAAGTATCACGCAAGATGTGCCTATCATTCGAATAGTCCCGGCCATGATACAGAGGATTATGGACCGTTGAAGCATAAGATCCAAGATTTAATTGACGACAAGATCATTGACTTCAACTCACCTGAGAAGCCCTACGTGGCTAATGATGTGTATAACCAGAAAGGTCGAGATAAACGCAACTAGCAGGTTGGGGGAGTTCTAATCTCCACACCAGCATCACAACCACAACGTAAACATAACGCGCCTAAAAGACAATTCACAAAGATCAACATGACTTTGGCTGAAGCGTTGCAACATATGCTGAAGAAAGGGCTAATTACTTTGAGGGATCCTCCTCGGAATCCTAACACTTTGTCTCATCAGTATAATCCTAATGCAAGGTGTGCATATCACTCTAATAGTCCTGGACATGACACCGACAATTGCTGGACATTGAGGAACAAGATTCAAGACATGATCGATGCTGGTGAAATTGAATTCAATCATCCCAAGACTCCTGTAGTGATCACTGCTCCCATGCCTAATCACGACAAGACCTATTAAACGTCTAGAAGGATGAACTTTTTAGATCATTAGATTTACTTTCATTTGCAATTTCTTTCCTGTTTGTTTGAACATTCGACTTATGATAGACATTATCTGTTTTAATAATCATCATTAGTGCATTGCATATGTTTGTCTTGAATAGATTATTTCGCTATCACTCATTTTAAAATTTTGTATTTACTTTGCATATGTTTTGTGATATTCGACTCCTGCTAAAGCTGTATACCTTTTGAGGGAGGATGACGAAAACGATACCGCAACTTCATACAGTATGCTTTCGAACAGACTATGCTGACGATGTACAAGCATTGTTTCAATTCCTAAACAGTGGAGATATAAGGATGTTAATCCCTCGTCAACCCCGTTGAGCCTAAGGAGTAGGAGTTTTCTTTCTTGAACAATTTAAAACCTTTGATCATAACCTGGGGCAGGGTAGTTATTCAGTTAACTCAGCCATGCCAGTACGCTTTTACCGTAGTGATGGTTTCCCGTAATCATTAAGTCAGGCAGTCAACATCTATCAAAAAGAAAAAAGCTATTAAGTCATCCCGCTGATTGTAATCTCAAAATAAACAGTTCAGGCAAAAGTTAGGGATAGCAAAGTCAAAAAAAAAAGAGGTTGCTAAAAGATCCTCGACGAAAGAAAACATCTCAAAAGAGGTCACCACAAATCCTCAACAAAAAGAATTACAACAAAGGATGATTGCCTGTCCAAGTTAAACCTCTGATACTTTAACCATCATCAAATATCAATGTTACAACTTCAGGCGTTGCTAAGGCTTAAACGCAGAATTAACTGAGCATAGGATCGAAGAACATCACGAAGATTGGGATGGGTACAAATAAATTTTGAGCCTTTATCCTTTGTTTCTTAAACCGTGAACCAAGCCACGTTACAACCCTTGAAAGTCCTAACTGAAGCATGGTTAGCTCGAAAACATACTGCTACCAAAATGGTCTCCTGACTCCTTAAGGTTTACCAAAAATGCTGAGTTAATATTTCGTTTTTACAAACATCACTTTTTACAAATATCACGCTTTTACATCTCATGTTTTAATGTTTTTCAAAAAAAACTCAAGACAAACATATGCATTGCATCTCATGAATCCATTATTATACATATTCTGCTACATAATTTCAAATGTTAGCATCAGAAAGAATTTGCACAAAGGTACAACTAATGACTAAAAGTCATCCCGACAGACGACATCACTTCAGCAACATTTACTACGCCTAACTCAATGAATACAAGGGGCAGGACATGCTTTGTCCGATCAATCGGGGGCAATCATGTCAAGATTCAAAGAATCTCTCAAGAACGCCGAACAATCAGGGGCATGCACCCAAGTGGGACTGAAGCTACCTCTCGATCAGTCATGGGCATCATCCTCAGTTTATGATTACTAGGGGAATGTTACCCATAGTGCACATCTCATAAAGTCCTCGCGAGGCGAATCTTTCCAAAAGTCCCTACTAGCAGGGGCAAATCTATGCAAGTCCAGTTTGACATCTTGATTAACATTCAGTGGGGTGTCCTAATCGATATAAGTCCATGAATAGCAAGAGCAATAAATCACTGGGGGAAATATTCAAAGCATTCATGCCTTCCCACAAAGCCAGTTAAACAGGATCATATCCCCATAGAATAATCATTAAGAAGATACCTTCAAATGTTCTCGTCCTAACAAAGACTTAGTCCCTCAACTGAGTTTACATCTTCGACACTTCCGGTTCCCTGATATTATTTCTTCTCTAGACAAAGGTCATTCATCTCTCTTATCCTCAGTCAGGGTACATCAAGCCACTGTTCATCCCCAAGCGGAAGTCATGAATCCCCAGCTGAATATCTTCCAAACAAGATAAAGACATCAGGGTCCCGATCAGGATACTTCACATGATATGAATCAAGATCATACAACGCATACATATCCATACATTTGCACATAGTGTCTCATGATAAACTCATGCATAACATACAAAGTTCTCATTTATTTTGAGGGATTCATTACATAATACATGCATCATGACATTGCATAAAAAATTGCTATACCTATTGCAGAATACCGGTACAGACAAATGAACGAAATTTCCAACTTTCCAAGATCTAATTCAGCTACTACGAACGGTACTAACACGGTCAACACTCGAAGATCTAATTCATTTACTACGAACGGTGATGACACGATCATTCTCAAATATCTAATTCAGTTACTACGAATGGTACCGACACGATCAACTCTCAGAGATCTAATTCCATCATCACGAACGGTGTGGACACGATCAATTACCTCCTCATTCTAATTCAGTTACTACGAATGATGCTGACACGACAGGAGATCTAATTCTATCATCACGAACAGTGTGGACACGATCATCTTTCTAAGATCTAATTCAGTTGCTACGAACGGTACTGACACGATCAACCTTTAAGGATCTAATTCTATCATCACGAACGGTGTGGACACGATCAACTATTTCCTAAGTCTAATTCAGTTACTACGAACGGTGCTAACACGACAAGAGATCTAATTCTATCATCACGAACGGTGTAGACAAGATCATCTTTCCAAAAACTAATTCAGGTATTACGAACGGTACTGACACGATCAACTTTCAAGGATATGATTCCATCATCACGAACGGTGTGGACACGATCAACTATTTCCTAAGTCTAATTCAGTTATTACGAACGATGCTGACACGACCAACTCTCAAGGATCTAATTCATTTACTACGAACAGTAATGACGCAATCAACATTCAAACAACTACTTCCCAAATACTTCAAGTTCAAATACAGTATAATAAATGACTTATCTTAATGCTCATCCCCCGATGGTACAAATTTTTTGGTACTCTAGTGTTCAATCCTCTTCCACCTTCGGATACCGACTGGCATACAAACCACTCTACACCCTCAGGTGTAAGAAAATTGAACAGGGAAAGCTGTCATGCCCCAAAATTTTCCCATCTCATTCCTCTTAATCAAACTCCTATCAAGGTTCAAGACTCAAAGACATCTCTCCTGAACAAGGGCTCAAGAAGCTAGGGTTTATGTTCTGAGGAAAAATCAATGGATCAAAAGCTCCAAGGCATCTCATATGGTCTATGATATTCTAAACTACTCCCATGACAAAATTCAGGGCTCAATTCAAAGAGTTGATCACTCAATTACTCAGAAATTCAACAGACGACTGATTTGACCTAAAAGTCAACTGTGGTCAAAAGTACAGTCAAAACTCCTGATTTTTTGTCAACATCCTTATTTTGAGGTATCATTCACCATTTGATCAAGAATTGATCATGTTTCATCAAAGAAAGATCAGAATTCAAAAGTTTCTAAATTAGGGTTTTCATAGGAGAAAGTCAACTAAACTTTGACCAGCCATAACTCCCACATGGAACATCTGAAATTTTCCATCCAAAGCTCATTTTGAAGGAAATTGAATTCCTTACAATTTTGTCTCTCACAAGCCAAGTCTAAAAATGCTTCATTTGAGAGATATGGAACAAAACATTATAGGTCCTTTTCAAAAGTCAACCAAAAGTCATCTTTTTCAAAAGAGCATATAAGGAGCATGGAAAATTATTTTGACATGAGACCAAAAACATTGGTTAGAGGACTCTTCAAGGTTTCTAAAAAGTCCTAAAACTCCTCCATACCTTAAAAATTGAGGGAGATATGGCTTGTCAAAGTTGGACAATTTTGAGAAGGAAAATGTGAAGGAAAAGGGTTCAAAATGAATTTCTTTGCAAAGAGGCCCAACTTTTTTTGGACCAAGCTTGATCTTCAAGTATCCAAGAGTACTAAAATCATTTTCCACGAAAATATATGATTTATTTGATTTATTATGATTTTTTATTTCAATTAAAAAAGAATTAAAATCAAGCAAGTCAAAGGAAAATCAAATATTTGGTAAAAGATATGATTGGGAATCAATTCAATCACCAATAATGTCTCAATATCAATATAATTTCGTGCATATTGAAATTAGAAGAGATTGAATCAAAATTGGACCAAATTTGGAAGCTTTCATGAATCAAAATTTTCCAAATTGCAATTTAAGATTCAACAAGATTTTTTCAAGTTTTATTGACCTAATTCCTTCTTAATATATACCTAAAGATGATCAAATGCTAGGGGATGAAAAATCTGCAGTCAAAAGTAACCTTCGAGCTCTCAAAAACTCAACAAAAACTCAAGTTCGGTTTTTGATTTAAGGGAGACTTCCACGAGATTTAAGGATTCTAACACGTTCTCAGAGCATCATTGGTTGTTTCCCAATCACAAAAGAAGCCTAAAGCATCAAGAACACACGCATATAACTCACGGTTTGTCCAAACTTTTTCAAACTCGATTCTGTAAATTCACGCATCATAACTGATTTTTGAATGCATATTTGTGTTTGCCTTGATGTATTAAACGTTTCTGGAAGTTGAATCGTGTTTATGTGCTGACATAAGTGAACCACCATTATTAGGGTTAGAAAACTTAAATTAGGGTTTCTCTTGTTAGGCGAAATTAGGACTAATTGCAGGTACCTTCATACTCGTGAGGATTGGACGATCACAATGATGTGGTCGCGAAATATTTTTGGACATGTTTTGCTGTATTCGTAGACTGCAGGTCCTATGGCGATGGAAGGAGCATCCGTAGGTACAAGTTGGGGCTTTTGGCAACGGATGGAGGAAGAAGATGAAGGTGTGTCAACACGCCATTGGCCCATTCAAACCAAAAAAAGGCGCGCAAGGATGGGAAGGGAACTCATGGATCCGGTACATTAAGACGCATGGAGATGCTCTGGTCCCTCAGCGTTCATTCAGTGGATCATTCCCATGTCAAATCCAACGCGCCAAAGATTGCAGGTGCATCATAGAGCCACGCGTGCGCCACACAGAATCAAAAGTTAAGAATTTTGTAATTTTTTTTATTTTTAATTACATAATCCAATATTTGTTTTATTATATATATATATATATATATATATATATATATATATATATAGAGAATCAAAAGTTAAGAATTTTGTAATTTTTTTTATTTTTAATTACATAATCCAATATTTGTTTTATTATTTATATATATATATATATATATATATATATATATATATATATATATATATATATATATATATATATATATATATATATATATATATATATGTCATATGTTCTTTTTTTTTCTCTTTTAAATTTCTCAATAAAACTTTATTTTTCTAAAATTCTTTTTTTACAAATAATATAATAAAATATTTATTTTAATTATGTTATTAAATTGTTTCTTTTATTCAAATATTTTTGTAAAAATCATAATTAATTGCTTTTAATTAATAAAAAATTATGGTAAGGGCATATATTTAATCGAAATTTATTTTTCCATCGATTTAATTAATTAGGTTGAAAAACCAATAATTAATTAAATTGATTATTTATTCTGTTAATTTTATTTAATTTGTACCCTAATCAGGTTTACGAAGATCACACCTACACTAAGAATTTTCTGTTTCTTTGTGCAGTTTCAGGGTTAGCACCAGGGTTTACTTTGACTACGAACCATATCAGATCAAAGCTAAGTCCCTGATTCTATTTCTTTTTTATATTTATTTTTGCCTTGTAATTTAATTATTTATTTTTGCCTTGTTAATTAAAAATTAGGGTTTTGTATTCAATATCAATGAATTGGTAATGCACTCACCCTTCTGTTTCTTTTTCCTTTTCCAATTTTCAGGGTTAGCCAGCCGTCAAAGCTCGATTAGTCGGTGACCCTTAAACCAAACTTATTTTCTTTTTCTTTTTAATTATTACTTATGCCAAACCCTATTGGGGTTTAAATTTATAGCTTTTTTCTCCCCTTCCCCATATTTTATCATGTAACTGCTTCGAGGTTGTATTGTTTGGCCTTGAAGGCACTTAAACTGCATTATATTACTGCGTGGTTAGTAATCTAGGGAGTGTAACCTTGAATTGAATTAGAGTCATTTAATTACAAGATAATTTATTCTGAATCTGATCACGTGATTGTTGCACCCACACACCTTATATGGTACCCCTCTTATTGTCTGTTGCCTGTTGCCTTGTGTTTTAATGCAGAATAGCCAAGTCCCTCGAATATGAGGATACCTCAACAATGTTGCCCTCAGTTCATTCAGATCATAGGTCCCTAATGATGTTGCCTTCGATTCGCTAATATGATCTCGTCCCTCGAAGTTGCCTACGAAGTGCTGAGGTATCCTCTGGTTGCCTAAAAATAAATGGTTATTCTGATCCTTCCCTTAGACTACCTGCCCCTCTATGGCAGGGACAGTCTTGTGGAGAACGATAATTCGACGACCCTTCAACCTCCAAATAAAAGGACTTCCTTACCCTCCTATGGTATGGATAGCCCTAAAAGGCTAAAAGAACATTTTTCATCTAACCAGGTAATTTGCCTCTAATTGCTTTGCTCTGGTTTAAAAATCTTTTTATTACACTTCATCTTAAAAACTTCAATAAGGCTACGCTCATTTACGAGCTAAAGTCCTTATTTCTCTTCTTCTACATTTCTAAAACTTTTGGCTTCAAAACTAAAGAGCAAAGCAATTAAGAGCCCATGGAAAACCATGGATGCAAAGGGTGCCTTACACCTTCCCTTTGCATAAACTACCCCCTGAACTCAGTTTTCTTTAAAAAGGTTTTTTTCTGTTCTTTTAGCCTTTCTATTTAATTTGGATAAAATAAAAGTCGGTGGCGACTCTTGCTTACCGTACATTTCGATAAAGTCAGTTCACCGTATTACAGAGATTTAATAAATTATTTAAATATTTATATTAGTTTAACTAACTGACTTTAACTATTTTTATACTTTTTTAACTTTAACTATTTGTATACTTTTTACGTTAAGAATAATATGACTTTTCAAAAAATAACTACACTTCTCTCTCTTTTATTTCTCTTATTTTTCTCTTATTTCTCACATATTTCTCTCTCCCCATACTATTTCTCACAAATTTCTCTCTTTTTATCTTCTTTTCTCAACCAATCACACCCTTAGTAAGAGGAGGAACATCTTTTAGATTAGATTCCCATCATTCATTTTCAGCCATTATAATTGTGTCAGACTCTTTTCTAACCTTCATTCTTATGTTGCCACGTCATTAAATTAGAAGTATTTTATGTCTAAAATTTCCAAAAGCTAACTGATACATGCATTTGGTTCTATATTTATGAAACAGTACCTTCTTTGGCATTCAGTTTACTGTTTCTGCAGTTTTGTTCTCACATCTTTTTACTCCTGATTGCAAATTCACCAACCATCATGGGGAAGAGGAAAATGCACGTTTTTGGGAGCAGGAAAATAAATCGAAGGCGGTGGCTATATGAAAGTCGACATCAGATCTTGGAATTAGGGGTGGAGAAGATAATTGTGTTTATATCAGAGATATCTTGCGGCTAGAGAAGAAGGACAAACACCAAAACAAATTGAAGGAAGTCGCCTCTTCAAAGTTTAAGTGAATTTAGTTTAATTAAATAATAGAGGGAGTGGGAATCGAGCTAAGAGGGAGGAGATTAGCAAACTTTTGGAATAGGAGAACATTGATGTTTGCTTAATTCAAGAAATAAAACAATCTCGGATTTCTGAAGCTTTGTTCATTCTATTTGGGGCAAGAGGGATGTTGAATGGTCTTTCAAGAAGGCGGAAAGGAGTGTTGGAGGTATGATCCTTGGTTGGAAACCAAATCTTTTCCAAATTCTTTGTAGTTTTCAAGGCGTAGGATTCGTGGGAATTCAAATTCGATTGGGAAGTTTATTGTTATATAAAGTTTGTATATATTCCTCTTATTTCTTAGAAGATAAGAGGCGTCTTTAGGCGGAGATTCTAAGGCGGAAATCGATTTTTCCAGAGGGGTTATTGTGTTTAGATGGTGATTTCAATGTGATTAGAAAGGTAATGAAAGGAATGGGAGGAATGCTAGCGTCAGTTCTTTGGAAATGGCATAATTTGGAGCTTTTATCAACGATATGAAGTTGGTCGATCTGCCTGCAAAAGGAAGCAGATATACTTGGTTTAACGCTTAGGTTCCTCCATGAGCAGGTTATACCATTTTCTATTGTCTGAAGCTTTAATTGGCATTTGGGATCTGAAGGTGCAGAAGGAGGGGGACATATCGTTTTCTGATCATTGTCGAGTATTTCTTAATGAAAATAAAATTAATTGGGGTCCCAAACCTTTTAAGTTCTTTAATTCTTGGTTGAAGCATGAAGATCTTATCCCTTTTTTTGATTTGGTTTGGAACTCTCTAAATATTACTGGTAAGAAGATGCTTATCTTCAAGGAGAAATTGAAATTGTTGAAGTCTGAGCTAAAACAATGGAATAGATAGATTTATGGCATTGTAGATTTGAATATAGTATATGCTAAATCGGGTTGTTGCAGAGGAGGGTTATTGGGGGGATTTATAAGTGGTGAGAAAAAGGTCAGAAGCCCAACTGTCATACTAGGATAAGCAGAACAGGTGTAAAGAGTTTCTCAGGCTGAAAACGAATCGTGCTTGGCTAAAATACGGGGATCGCAACTCAAAATATTTTCACTCGATTATGAACTCATGTTGCTTCTTAAACGCCCAATATTGTGTCTCATACAACAATGCAAGTCTTAATGTTGTCCAATAAAATTATCCCTTCAGGTAGATTGGTACTTTGTGTCACATAAAATCTCCTGAGGTCTTCTTCCATATCAACCACTCTGCTTGAATCCGATGGTTTACACTCCTTATATATCTCCATTATTTTGTATAGACCCAATATATTTAAACCGTGTGACTTGTGGTATGATATGGTCTCCAAATTTTACATATATGTTAGAATTGATTCTCTTTTTACTGAATAAACATTCCATATACTATGTCTTATTTTTGCTTATATAAAAGTCATGTGTTTCAAAAGCTCATCTCCAACATCTCATTTAAATTACTCTCCTTTGATTATCCAAGTAAGACTATATCATCTGCGCACAAAAACATACATCTTAGTGCTAACTCCTATATGTGTTTCATGAGTACATTCAAAATTAAAGTAAAAAATACAGCGTTTAGAGTTGAACCACAATGCAATTTTATTGTAATGGGGAAATCGTATGTCTCTTCTCTCTGTGACTGCACACAAGTCGATATCCTTCATACATATCTTGGATATCTCAAATATATGCATTCCTAGCCCTTTCTTCTCTAGAGTTTTTCACAAAATTCAATCTATCATACGCATTCTCCAATTAAATAAAAACTAAATGTAAGTCTTGTTGATCCATCTGATATTTCTCCATCACACTTAACTTTAAGTGTCTCTTTTTTTAGTCTTCTTAATTTATTATTTAAAACCTTTTTTTATTTTACAATATCAATAATTATATGAGTAAATATGCAAAAGTAATATTCTCTTCGTTTCAAATGAGTGATTTAATTGACAATTTTATTCAAATAAATAAAATTGTGTAAATGAAAGAAAAAGGAAATTATTATTTTTAAAATGTCATTGTTATATGTTGATGATGCATCAACTTTTATTTTGTCCACTGATGTAATTGAGTGACATAATTATTATTAACTTGAGGGTATAACTAGAAGAACAAAATTAATATTGTATTAGAAATACAAAATTCAATTATTTTTTTTAAATCTTAGTATTCGGCCTTGCGACCGACTAATCCAAGAGGACCAATTCCACCGTCCACTAGCGGGGGGGGGGGGGGGGGGGGGGGGGGCGTTTAAAGCCAAAGCACAATTCTGTATGAACTGGTCCAACACAAGGATTGTTAGCACCTAGCTGGATTTGAACCAATGACCTTGAGAGGATCACACTCTCAAGACCCAAACCTACACCACTAGACCAACCATTGAGGGTTAAAACACGTTTTTGTTAGGAAATAGGTTAATCAATTTGTTATAAATCAAGTGTCGTATCTTATACGCTTAATTACAATTACTAATCTTTCGAGATGATACATTGTTGAAATGTTTGTTGATATTATTTCCTCATTAACAAACTCTAACGTCTGTTGCGTCATCATCTTCAAAGCCATCATCTCGATTCAAATAGAATCTTACCTCTATTAATTAATTGATTAATTAGATAAATTAATTTTATTGAATAATCGATTACTTAATCTATATATAAATTAGATACATTAATTATTTAATAAATATAAAAAAATAATTATAATAATGGTAGGAAGCAAGGGTGTTTGCGATGCGATTTGGGAAGTAAAATTGATTTTTTATAAATAAAATCAAACTAATGTGGTTTGAATTGATTCTGTTTTTTACAAGTTTTTTTATTGAGTTATACTACATGTATAGAGGATAACATAACTTTGTGTTTAATGAATAAGATGTGCGATAAAAATGAAAGTGGAAAGAGAGAACAATGACATACAAATGAGAATATTAAGAAGAAAGAACGTAAAAAGGAGAGATTAAAGAATAAGAAGATGTGAGATGTACCTTGCGAAGAAAATGAAAAGAATGCGCGATATTTTTAGGAGAGAATAGAGAAGACTGAAATTAAAATTCTAAATATGAGGAAGAGAAAATTGTTCGTAATAGTAAGACTAAGGCATAATTAATTTGGGTTAGGTCGGACTTGGGTTAAATGAAGTTTGAGATATAATATAATGCGTTTTTGTTTTGTTTAGTTCGGTTTGTAAAATACAAATTACAAATTGAATCGAGCCGCACTATTCCATTAAAAATGACTAAAACACATTTGAACCAAACACCTTTTACGATTTTCGATTTGGTTCAACTTAAACAATCGTAAGAAGGAACAATGTTTTAAAAACTACACCGAATATCAAACTTGTAAGAGTACTGGTTTACTGGTTCATTGGTCTAATCAGTCTTTATAGCAAAATTATATAGATGACCCGGTCAAACCTGTAAGAGTACTAATTCACTGGTTCATTGATTCACTGGTTCACTGGTTATTAAACCGGTCAAACTAGATGACCCGGTCTCTAAGAAAATGACAACACCTACAAAATTTTAAAATATCATTATTTAAATTTAAATTTTAAACATAATCATCACACACAATAAAATAGTACAAAATAGAAATTCAAATAAATTTTGAACAAAGTCTAATTAGAACATCTAATGACAAAATAAATGCAGTTTTTAATAAATTTAATTTTAATTAGAAAAAATTAAAGTCTAATTATATTTTAATTTGTTTTTTTTTTTTTAAATTATCAAACAACATTGTTTTGTTTGAGGAAAAAATATGTCATTAACCCGTCCAATCTCCGATTTTGACCAATTCTAAGTGATTCTAACCAGTTTAATAACTTAACTGATCCAACAATCAGACCAAATCGATGACCCTTTTAATTCTCGATTCAATCAGTTCAACCGGTGAATCCAGTCAAATTTTTAAAACACTCGAAAAGTCTGTTCCCAAATAGAGAAGTTGAATGGACTCAAACCCTAATTATTAATCAACTCTAGCAATTGGACCAATATTCAAAGACAACTTTGTTAGACATTGATGGATACTAAACATAACATAAGTTAAATGTCATGTTCAATAATTCATATCACACGGTTCTTCCTCTTCCCATTTTCGTAATGTATATCTGACACAGTCAAAGCCAACTCAAACATTCAAAAATACGACCTTTTTCCATTTCCAGTACCCTCTTCACCCGACTCACCTCACTCAATTCACCAAAACCAAACCAAATTTACCTTTAACGTTACGTAACGTTCATCAACCTCATCTTCTCCTTCCTCGAACTTTCATTTCCTCTTCGTACAATCTATCGTACCCTTTTCAACATAATCACTAAAGCTAACTCCTTTCATTGACCCTTTTACTCATTCATGAACTAGGGTAATAGTACCCTATACCCTGTATATATTTGTATTTTTTGTTGAGATTTTTTCATTTGGGTATGGAGGTGGAAAAGGGTATTGAGATGGTGGCATTGGAATCTCTGGGTAAAGGGTTTGATTTGGCTAGTGATTTTCGTTTGAGGTTTGCTAAGGGAATTCGTGAGGGTGGTGGTGGTGGTGATAGTAGGAAAAGGTTGGTGGTGCTTGATGAACAAAACAAGAGAGATATTTTGATTCCTGGAGTTGGTGGAGCTACCATAATCAAAGGGGTTTCTGAGAATATCCGTTGTGATAAAGGGGATCGAATTCGCTTCAAGTCTGATGTACTTGAATTCAATCAGGTTCATTTTCTTTCTGAGAATATTGCGGCTGCAATTGCGGATGCGGAGTTGCAAACCACAATTTTAAACCATTTTTGTGTCTAATTTGATGTGTTTGTTTGTTTATGTGTATTGTTATATTATATGTATCTCTCTTTTCTTTACTTGCAGATGTCTGAGTTGCTAAATCAAAAATCAGCAGTACATGGAAAAATACCTTCTGGCTATTTTAATGCTCTTTTTGATTTGAGTGGTGATTGGCTTCGAGATGCTTCTGACATCAAATCTCTTGCTTTTGATGGATATTTCATATCTCTCTATTGTCTGCACTTGACTACTTCTCCACTTGTACTGCAAGAGGAAGTAAAGAAGTCTGTTCCAGCTCAGTGGGATCCCGCCGCATTGTCTAGGTAAACAAACACATATTTGATAGATGAACAGATCATGGGATTTTGGTTGTTGAGAATATGATGCTGATTGAGTTTGTTAGGCAGGTTCATCCAGACATATGGTACTCATATAGTAGTAGGCATGGATGTTGGAGGTCAAGATGTAATTTGTGTCAAACAAAGACATTCATCTAAGATTCCTCCGGGTGATATCAGAAGACATTTAGAGGATCTTGGAGATTTTTTATTTTCGGATGTAAGAAGTCCTTCTTCATTACAGAGGAAGACGGCAGATAGCAAACAGAAGGTATGTGGTTTATCTTTTATAACCTCGGCTTATTTTTTTTTGTTTCTGCTTAGTGCTAATGCAATATCTTTATTTATTTAGGTTCCCGAGGTCTTTAATCGAGTGATGCAATCAAACACAACGCAGTTTACTAGTATTTCAGAAACATCGAGCAAGGATGTAAGCTCCTAATGAGAAATATTTTCCATTTGGAATAATTGAAATTCCTAGGTTGAGAACTTAACATATTGCGTTATTTTGGAACAGGGCCTAACTATTATTTGCTCCAAAAGAGGAGGAGATGTGTACAAGCACAGTCACTCAAATTGGCTCCAGACAGTCCCTTCTAATCCTGAAGCCATCAAATTCAAGTTTGTTCCTATTTCATCACTTCTGACCGGAATTCCTGGAAGTGGCTATCTTAGTCATGCAATCAACTTATATTTACGCTGTACGTTCTTGTCACACGCTATATTCTACTGCACTTATCCATATTTAGCTTTGATGGTGTTACAATTTAAAACTTTTTCCACGGTGTAGATAGGCTCCAGATTAAAAACTAATAACATGAGTTCAACTTAATGTGTTTAGCTTAGTTCTTAAACATAAACATGCAAGATAGTCATTTAACTTCTCAAGATGGACAAAATGTCCATCTTGACGAACATTCTATTGAACAAACCACGGAAAAACTAATATACAGACTCCTAATTCATCCTTGTCACTTCTTGTAAAGTACCAATTTTTTGTTCATTACTATTAAGGTCCGAAACACATCATTGATTCTCTTGTTCTCTACAGATAAGCCTTCTCCCGAAGATTTACAATATTTTTTGGAGTTTCAAATTCCAAGGCAATGGGCGCCCATGTTTTGCGAACTGCCTCTCAGGCATCAGCGGAGAAAAACCTCTTCCCTTTCCCTGCAATTCTATTTTTTTGGTCCAAAGCTTCAAATTAGCTCTACACAGGTACTGTTAACTAAATCTCTTGTTTGAGTAAATAAGCATTCCATGTGTTGAACTGTACTCTTAGTTGTCTCTTATGTTTGAATTTAATATTTTCTTTGACAACATTATCTCTTAATTTGTGTCAAGACTTTTTTCCTCACAGGTGACAAATTTAGCTAGGGTATAATGTCTATAGAAGATTTTTAACCATCTAATGCCTTTAGATTTTTTAACAATTTATGTACAACCATTTGTGTGTCTTCACGTATCAGTTTAAGCTAATGGGATAGTTCGTACATGACACAGTAGTAGAAGGTCCGACTAAGTGATCTAGAGTTAGATCCTTGTTTTCCGTATTCTTCAAAATAAAAAGTTAATTAGCGGGTGGTCTTATTAGTATTACTCCTATATTTTTTCCATACTTCATGTCAGAAGGGCTCTTTGTTTGAGAGAGCGTGTTAAATATGTAATATAAAACCATTCACGTGTCCTCTCTTCCCCTATCAACTTATGCTTATGAAATGGTTGATTCTTAATACTTCCTAATTCTTCTCAGATACTTTAACCGTTACTCTTCCTGATTTTAATGTCACGCTTTATCCTATATGTAATGTTAGAGGAGAGAACCTTTGGATTCTGAAGTGGATAGTACCAGGTTGGTTTAGTATGTAGATTTGGTTTTCAACTTAGAGAGAGGGAGAGTTGGCTGTGAGAGACAATTGGTTTTTACTTTTTCTTTTCAAAGAAAGTTCATTAGAGAAAATTAAGAAAGAAATACAAAGCAGAGAATAAACAAGAAACACAAATCAGAATAAAGGCATGTGACACTTTTTCTTTTTCATTTTATTGTCTATAAATAAAGAGAGTGAGTGGTTTTATTTTATAAATATTTCATATACAGACTAATGAAACTATTCATTTTTTGTATTGACCGTATTACAACTGTCCTGCATGTGTGAATGCAAGTGTCATAGTCATGCGTTTGTAGAAATACTCTTCAAGAATATATATCACAATCTGTGTGTGCTTATGGATGATTTTGCGGTGTGATTTTTTTGTTGAGAGAATTCAAAAATGTACTAAGTTCCAACATGCCATAATTCTAACATCTACGAGCCAAGAAGCTCACTCTATGTTTTTATCATAATATATGCTTCATAACTTTGTAGGGATTCATCATTTCTATTTTTATCTTCTTCCACTCATTTTATCTTCTTGGAAACTATTTAGGCTTAGCAACCCTTCATTCTGCTAGTAAAACCTTATATTCTCTCGATAATTGTGGTATTTTGCACAAAATGGCAGGTGGTAAGTGATCAGAAACCCGTGGTTGGCCTCCGCCTGTTCTTGGAGGGCAAGAAAAGTGACAGACTTGCTTTACATATAAATCATCTTTCAAGCCTCCCAAACAAAATGATCCTCTCTTCAGATACCTCAACCCCGAGCGTACGATCTATGTGGCGAGGATCCGATGAAAATGAATCCAGTAACCAATTCCTGGAACCAATCAGATGGAAGAGATTCTCAAATGTATGCACAGCTGTCGTCAAGCACGACCCTAACTGGTTGAATAATTGCGGAGGTGTTTACATAGTAACCGGTGCACAACTCATTACCAAAGGAAGTTGGCCAAGAAACGTGCTTCATCTATGTCTTCTCTTTACTCATATAACCAACTGCACCATACGGAAGTCGGAGTGGGGTACCGCACCCGAGACTTCAAGAAAATCATCTTTCCTCACAAATTTGAGCACAACATTTTCATTCACTCAGCAGGGTATCACTGCTGCTCCACCAAAGAAGCCTCCTACTTCACTTAACTCTGGCATTTATCCAAACGGCCCACCCGTACCTGTTCGCTCGAGCAAGCTATTGAGATATGTTGAGACAGCTGAGGTTTTACGAGGCCCTCATGATGCTCCTGGACATTGGATGGTCACAGCTGCTAAGCTTGTGACCGACGGTGGTAAGATAGGATTGCAAGTAAAATTCGCATTGTTGGACTATTGGTGATTCTAGGTGGCTACTATATTCAAGCGTGTAGTAATATCAATGGTGATCATGTAGGGTTTGCTTCATTTTTTTTTAAAATCTACATATTACATGTACAGATATCATTTTTAAAGGCTTTGTACAGTACAGTATACAAAATGAGTGACCATTGTAAGGCAATGGAGAATTAAATTTAGGATATACTGCTAGTTCGACACAATTTAGTATTCGGATTTTAATGTAGTAATAACCATTGTTGACAGAATGCGAACAAGTTATGAAAACGGCGAATCTGTTCATGTGCATGGTTGGTACAATTTTTACTGATCTTTACTTCATTACTTATGCATGAAAGTTAATGCATTATTAATCATTTTAAGGAAAAGTAGAGAGGAGGTAGATGACAATGAAAAGAGGAAATCATAATTAACATGAGTGATGTTATTAGCACCTAACTATTATGTAATTGTACTTGACTTCAAGTTCTTCTAACTAACCATCCATTATAAATTTTTCATGGTCTATAAGTATCACTTTCTTTTTTTTCTTCCTGATTTTAACAGTTAGCAAACAGCATGTGATCATAATAACGGAAAAAGAAAATTTGGACCACCACAGAATTGATGGAATTTTTGGCCATTTGCAGTAGTTGATGTTATCTATTTCTGTGACTATCCACATGGGGTCCATTTCCACCCCATTTTTCTTTTACCCCTCACACTCCTTACAAGATAATAATAACAATAGAAGCATCTTAGGTGGAATGAGTGCGATTGTCACGAGCATTTCCTTTATGTGAAAATTTTAGTCATTACAATACAAAAAATGAAACCTTATAATAGAAGGGGAAGAAAGATTTGCACTACTATCATTTAGCATGCATGTGCACAACTCCACTAACTCAATTTAATAATCATACATGAAGTTGAATTTCAATCTGTCTTAGTGGTGTGTAGGCCAATTCTTCTGTATCTCAAACCTATAACTCGCATCCAAGTAGCATCTTCGATCATCATCCACAAACTAAACCAACAAATATGAGTTAGTTTCATACAAATTCACGTGACACTGACATATAGACACCGATAATAATTTAATAAAATAGAAGCGACTCAATGTAATCACAATTATCAGCGCCTAACATAACATCAGTATGTGTCTAACATCAAAATATATTCAATCTAAAGTGTCGTGCTATGTAGTAAGTTTCTTACCTTGGTTCTTGCTGAATAAGTTCCCCTTGCAAACAAGCCAGAAGGAGTAATTTCTTCTTCCAATTCATATGTATATGGTTCCTGCTGTGGGCTATAAGTTCCCAACATTTTCTTTGTGTTGTCCACTATTTCAATAAATTCATGAAAACAAAGACTATTAATAAAATATGGCTGCTGAATTAGTCTAACTAAAACATAAATTGAAGTCTATGTGTCTCACCTCTAACCCCAGTTTTCCAAACAACATTAGTATATTTGAGTCCAGAAACAATGTTGTTTGAGACAGTGAAAGAGAATTTTAGCCTATATTGGCTTCCTTCCTTGAGAGTGAAAATACTCTTTTTGGAATCAGTAGTAGTGAATGGAATTGGCAAGATGAGATTAGGTCTTCCTTGGCATATAATAGTGAGACTCGCTATCTTCACTTCTGGCTCAATTTTCTCTACATTACAACAAAGCGGCTTTTACATTTTTCAAACTTAAACATGTTTAAAGATATTCTAGATGCTCTTTAGCCGTTTGGTCAGTACCGATAAATTTTGGTCGTTTCTAACGACCAAGATTTGTCTGAACATATATGATCGACGGCTAAAAGATAAGTTGTAATAAAATCGGTACCTCCAACAGCAGACACATCAACATTTCCTAGAAGTTGCTCTTTCCATTTCCTCAAGCTTTCATCATCCTTTAAAGTCCAAAACAAAAACTCCAATTCATAAAAAAACAAAAAAGCTAGTAGGAGAAACCAAAATTCAGAAACATTTGAAAAAAAACCTTACTTTATCTTTCTCAAGCTGTTCCTTGAGAGAAAACTGAGGACCAAGATCCAACTCCACCTTGTGTTCTTCCTCCTCATCTTCATCTATCCCAATTTCCTCAACATCATCATGGTTGACAACATCAACCTTGTTGGTTCCTTTGTTTTTGTGCTCTTCCTCCAAATGAACATTAAAAGAAACATCTTTGGTCGCTGACACAGCTCCTACAGCAGCAGACATTGTCAACCAAACAAAACAAAACAACCTCGAACTCCTCAAATCCTCAAACTAGTAGCAAAATTATAACTCTTTATGCTGAACTTTGCAAGCTGAGTTAAGAGGTGTATGTGTAACTATTTAAGATTAGATTTTGAAGAGAAGAGAAGAGAAGAGAATAGTAGCACAGGAATGTGAATGTGGGCCTAGAAATGAAATGGTAACGAAAAACGGTTGGAATAAAGTTGGTGGGAACCACTAGTGGTGGAGAAGGTGTTATATAACAAATAAACATTCTAATACATCATTTATATTCTGTAATATGACCATTTCAAATACCTTAGCCGTCCATAAATCAAAATTTAAGAAACTCATAATGTGTATTGAAACTTGTGTCCTCCAATTATAATTAAAGAGTCACTAATGTCATGGTGGCGTGAATGTTGCAAATTGTGCACTACATGCAATCCAATTTGCAACATGTAACGTTCTACATGAGAAAACCGCTAACATGTAACGTAGTTGGTGATAATGGTGAGTGTTAAACTGTGGGTAGTTTGTAGAATTAACAGCTCAAAACCCAATAGTCTTCTTAGAAATATGAATACTTAAATCATTTTTTTTGGGTAGTTTTGAGAGATTATTCATGCTGGTGGAGACTAAATTAAAAAGGTGTACTTGATTAAAGTTTTCGAAAAAAGTATGATTAAAAAGTCATGTGGAATTTCATGAAGTTTTTTTTTTTGTTTTACTTAAAAAATATATCGTGATATAAAATTCAGAAATCTTGTGATACTCAATAAAAAATATTATACAATTGACAAAAAGTTTTGTGATTTTAAAAAACAAATTAACTTTAACAGATGTGGAATAAGAAATTTGGTAAGGTGTTGATAAAGATTGACGTAAAAGCTCTTCGGCGAAGCGGCAGGAATTTTTTACAGGTGGAGAAGGGGTGTATGTATCTCTAAAACTAGCATTCAAATATCTAAGTTAGTAAGGTCAGAGTGGTGTAACTTGCAAGAATTGATGAAATTGTGTCTGTTATGACGTGTAACTAAACTTATATATGGTTGGCGGTTAAAACTACTACTGAAAGGCACGACGTGGATTTCGGGAGACTGTTGGATTGGATTCAACTTTCAGCGGCTTAAGATGAGTATGTGGCTTGACACTGGTGTGTCGTCTCATGGTGGGACTCCACTTGTTCATGAGTTTTGAATGAGAGTATTCGAGATTATACCTTTTGTATTGTTTGGCTGACTCAGAAGAGTTCTCCCCGCAGTCCTTGCGACTGAACAGGAAATTAGGATTGTAACTTAGGCCATAGGAACAACCTCTAGAATTCCCTTCTACGTCGTTTCAAGGGTCTAAAGCTGTCCTCGAACCCTAAAAGAGACGGGTAGCGCGCTAAGTGGGAGCAAGTATCATCGGGAACATGTGCATTAAATGCTTGTCTTGTAAATGAGATGTTTCATTGTCAAGATTCTCCATGTGGACCTAGACTTCTAGGATAAAATATGGCAAGTTGTGGGATTGAGGCTAATCTTCAACTGTTGATCACGTCTCTTGGTGTTCTGTTGATTCATGGTCGTAGATCTATGCTCTCTAGTTGTCTAGAAAATGGATAGAATACTATCGGTTACTCTTTTCGCTCCTCTCACACCCGAGTTCCATATCTATGGTCTTTTTTGTAACTTTTGCTTTGCAAGTGATCTTCTCATTCCTTTCAACCTCCATCTTTGTTTGTGTAACTATTAGCTGGATTTTTTTAGGTATCTCAAATGTTCAATAAGTTAAGTTTGAAACGATTGAAGAAGTTCAGCTAAACTTGTTGATGTCATTTCGACAATATGTTAATTAGATAGTTCGCCAAAGTGGTCAAAGGGAACGTGTCGAAGATTCCACACACGTATCTGGTTGGGGACTTAGTGAATTTTTCTGATTGATTTGAAGGATCTTTCAACTAGGGAAGTTGAAATAAGCAACATGGTTGAGAAACTATTTTTGGCCTTATTCAAATTCAAAAGACACGTGGAAGTAAACTAAGGGTGAAAAGCATGTAAGCGAATACGTGTCAGTATCTGGAGAATGAGACGTTCGCGACAGTTGTGTAATTTTCATTATAAATACGAAATTCTAACATTAGGTTTTGTGTGTTGCAATTACTACAAAAAATCATTATACTCAAAGTTTTTGAGCGAAAGTGAAAAAAGAGTTCAACTGAGTGCAATGTATGTATTCGAACACCGCTTTTCATTTTACTAAAATCTTTTACATTACGTTTGTTTCCTGCACTTTATTTCATGTCATAGTCTTTCTTGAACTTTACTTTTTCTATCGCCTTTTTGCATTTTTACTTCAGACTTCAGAGACTTTCGCCACATCGAAATCTAAGTCTCTTAACACACAAAAAAAACCATACCAAAACATTAGAAACTTTGTACACATATGTCCTACGATCACCTAATTGATCCTGCAAGTAACACTTTTAGAAGACTAGCACTTGTTTGCTAAATTTCATGACAAACGGTAACATTTCTTAGTTATTTAAAGGTCTTGTCCTTGTTTTTTAAATACCAGTCCTCTAAAAAGTGAAGATCTTGTTAAGAATCATGGTAAAAAAAGTGACTTACATAACTTGAGGGTGATTTAAAAAAAAGTGACTTAAAAAATAAAATTTGATGATTGAGTTTACACAAGACTGTGCATGTATTGAGGGTGGAAAAGTCGATATATAGATAAAAAGGGTCGATGTATAATTATGTATTCTTGTAATCATTATAGTTTTTAGCATATAAATAGTAGTTGTTATTCAAACAATATGTTATTCAAACTAGTTGTTATTCAAATTCAAACTAGTCATTTCAAACAAGTCCTATAAATAATCACTAATAACACAATAAGTTTCACAATTTTTCTCAATCTCTTTCACTTTATATAATTTATAATCAAACTTCTTTTCACACGGATCCTTCGAATTCTTCCCACATTGCAAAAATGTTCATAAATTATATGAATGATGATATGGATGAATAACTTGTGAGACTTTTCTTAAAAAGTCAAAAGAAATAAGAAGCCTCAAGCTCTAAAATATCTAGCCGTCAAAGAAAAATATAAAGAGAAATCATGAAGAGTGACATGATCAATTATGAAGGAGTGAAAAACACTTAGAAAGAGGTGGGGATTGAATAAGTGTAACTTCTCAAAAGTGGTAGATAAAAATAAAGAACACAATATTTTTATCCTGATTCGTTGTTAACTAAACTACTCCAGTCCACCCCTGACATGGTGATTTACCTCAACTGAGGATTTAATCCACTAATCAAAGTGATTACAATGGTTCTCCACTTATATACCCTCTAAGTCTTCTAGAGTCTACAAATCACAACTTGATCACTCTAGGAAATCCTTTTACAATCAATGTAAAATAAATATTACAAGAGTTTAATTTGCTTCTAAGAAAGCTGTAATCACCAAGTGATATTTCTCTTAAGTTATAGTTCGTAACACTCACTAAAATATTACAAAGTTGTGAGGTTGAAGATGAAGTTCTTCTTTGCTTTTCTTGATTTCAGTTTGACAGCGTTTTGGTATTTTCACGTGAGAGAGTTGTTGTTGCTTCTGAATCAGAACTTCTATTTATAGGCGCTGAGGAAAAATGACCGTTGGGAGCATTTAATGCATTGCGTGAATTGTACACTACTGCATTTAATGTTTCACACTTTTGTCAACTACCTCGAGCCATGCTTTCACTGCTTTTACTGACTTCAGACTTCAGAAGTGCTTTGAGCGTGATACCATCAGAACCTTAGAGCTTTCCTTCTGACTGTCATCTTCTGATGCTTTCCAGATCATGTGCTGATTCTACAGGACCATCTTCTAATGCCTTGCCAGACCATGTTCTGATGAAGCACTCCAGAACTTCTGGGTCAGAGCTTCTGAGCGCTGATTTTGTGCATACTCTTTTATACTTTTCCTGAAATGGAAAACGTGAATAATTAGAGTACCACATTCTCTTATACAAAATTCATATATAATGTTATCATCAAAACTAAAAATATTGCTCAGAACATTTCTTGTTCTAACAAATTATTCAACGATTATTTTTTAGAAACTCCAGTATACATGGATGAGCAGTTTTGTCAAAGGTACGAAATGCATAAGCATATGTTCCTTTGTACTAGTATTATGGAAGCTTATGATCAGTATTTTTAGAATAACGGTTGGTGGAATTAGTAGATCAATTTTGTCATCGTTACAAAAATGCACAATTGTTATTTGCATGTTGGCATATGAACATCTGTTCATATTATGAATCAGTGAAACCACGACACTAAAATATGTTGATAATCTTACAAGGGATGTGATCAATGTCTTCGGGGCACAATATTAGCGAAGGCCAAACACTAAAGACATTGAGGGCCTACTGCAGATGAGAGAAGCACGGGGTTGTCTAGACGTGTTAGGAAGAATTGATTATGCATTAGGAATATAATTTTTTGCTGTTGCATTGAAAGACAGGATGTTCGATGTGATCATGGAAAACTCATTGTTATGCTTGAAGCAATAAATTTACATGGCTTGTGGATTTGACATGAATTCATTGGGATAACAGGTTCAAACTACGATATTAATATGTTAAACCAATTCAATATCTTAAATGATGTTATGCAAATGTGGCTCTCGAGGTTCATTATACGATTAATCGTATTGATTACAAAATGGGCTATTATCTATTAGTTGGTATTCATCTAAAATGGGTCACATTTGTGAAAAGTATCATAGAGGGGATACGAGAAAATTGTTTGCCCAACATCAAGAGACGCAAAAAAAAAGGATATTAAACAAGCATTTGGCGATCTCAAATCCTATTTGCAATCATATGTACTGACTCGATCTTGAAACTTAGATGCACTTTAGTGTATGATGGATTCATGCATCATATTACACAACACGATTGTTGAAGATGAACGATCCAAGTATGGTGGACAACATTGTCGAATGATTCTAATGTTGATTTTCAAGAACTCCAATATAAAAGATTTGATGTTCGTGATAAACAAATTTATCGATGCTTTAACAAAATTTGATAGAACATATATGATAACGTTTTGAGCATGAGAGTAAATACAATTGAAAAATATTTTAATTTATATATTTTTCTAAATGTATTTTAGATTAATTAATTTTGTTCAATTACCTGACTCCACGTGTAGTCCAACATAAACATTAACAAACACACTCCTATTGGCCAAGAAAATGACAAAGCATTGTCCATTTCCGTGTTTCCATCACCGTTCCAGTCCAAAACACCAACCCTCGAGCATAACACTCTTCAGATACTCTCTTCCAACCTCAACACACACACACACTCACGATTCTTTACATATTATATGGAACAATTGGGTTTCTTTGTTGGATTCACTCTGAATGTGTGAAGTCCTAACAAACAACATGGCTTCAACACCTCTTGTCTTCTCCACCTCTTTCTCTTCCAAACTCCACCAAAATTCCCACACTAACAAATCACACCTTCATCATCGACCCCTTTATTCCTTTTCATCTTCTTCTTCATACTCCAAATCAAAACTGAATTTTTCCCCTTCAAAGCCACTCCTTTTCTCTCGGAAACTAGTTGCACGTGTTTCTTCCGAAGAACATGCTACTGAAGTCAGAGATGATTCTGGCTTGGTGGGCGAGGACGCTGCAACTTTTGACCTTGAAAAACAGAAACTTTCGTCTTGGGTTTACTTCACTGCGATATTGGGAGTGGTCTTGTTTATTCTTAACTTGATCTGGATTGATGATTCAACTGGGTTTGGTAAGGTTTTTGTTGATACCATTTCAGGAATTTCTGATAGCCATGAGGTGATTAATTTTTATTTTTTAATTTTTTGTTGGTTTGAATGATTGTTTTCTACAAACAAAAATGGGGTAGATTCTAATATTGTTTTATCATCTTTATATCTCATCTGGTTGGTACTTGAAATTGATGAAAAGAGAATGCTTAGATTAAGTTTAGTAGTTAGCAATTTTATGTGTGATCAATGTATTCTGAAAAAGAAGATAAGAAAACCAAATTCAAATTATGTAGCACCTACTCTTCATATTGAAGTAGCGTCCGTGTCTTACACCGACACTGTGATTACATTCAATTACTTCATTTTCTCCAATTATTAAGTGTCTTATGTTTGTGTTGTGTTGGTGTTGCAGATTTTGGCATACCTATTTTCTTTTAGTAAATTTTGTTTCTTAGTTGTCTACTTGTCTTTTCCATCCATTACTATAACCAATTTAAATCTACAACTGCAATGGACTTAGATTCATAACTCATTACTGACCATTTAAAGTGTTGCCTCCGCAGGTGGTAATGTTAGTCCTGGTTCTCATCTTTGCGGGTGTCCATAGTGGTCTGGCCAGCTTCCGTGACTCCGGTGAGAAACTCATTGGAGAACGAGCTTACCGTGTTCTTTTTGCAGGAACATCACTTCCTTTGGCTCTCACCATGATTGTGAGTACTTTTTTTCTGCAGAAAAACTTCAATATCCTCAATACTTATGATACCGCATCTAAGTTTTGTCACTATATAATTTCTTTAGTTGTTTTGGGCCATTAGTCTTATATTAGGACTATGGAAGTTGAATAAAATTTTAAACTAATATCCTCATCCGTGTTTGAATTTATCATGTAGGTGTATTTTATTAATCACAGATATGATGGACTTCAGCTCTGGCAGGTCCAAGACGTTCCCGGTGTTCATCAACTTGTGTGGCTTTCTAACTTCATCTCTTTCTTTTTCCTATATCCATCAACCTTCAATCTTTTGGAGGTTGCCGCAGTTGACAAGCCTAAGTTACATCTCTACGAAACTGGAATTATGAGAATAACTAGACATCCACAGGTATCAACAAATCCAAACAACTACATATATCGATGAATTCACGGTTTTCACTTGACCTTACTCTGAATAAAATTTTTGTTTTGCTATCAAGATGGTTGGGCAGGTTATGTGGTGTCTTGGTCATACAGTCTGGATCGGAAATTCTGTTGCGGTTGCGGCTTCGTTCGCCTTAATTGCACACCATTTATTTGGTGTTTGGAATGGAGATAGGAAACTGACCGAAAGATACGGGGAAGATTTTGAGATAGTTAAGAGTAGAACAAGTGTTGTCCCATTTGCAGCAATACTTGATGGAAGACAAAAGTTACCTAAAGATTTCTACAAAGAGTTCATTCGATTACCATATCTTACAATCACTGCCATAACATTAGGAGCTTATTTTGCACATCCACTTATGCGGGCAGCTAGTTTCAAGCTTCATTGGTAGTTTAAACTTTAAAATCTCATGTTTATAGGTAGCGGCGCTTTGTATGTATTCTTATACGGATGGATAGTGTTTCCACATCAACTAGGAAAGTGAAAACATCACAAAGGATTCAGAAATCAGTTGAGCAGTGATTTTTGACATTAAATTAACTGATCCATACGTGTATGTTGATCATGTGCACATCCAATATATCATTTTTAATTGACCAAGAGGTCTGTGGTTTCTTTCATGTTATTTTTAACTAAGTAGGTTTTGTAAAAGTTATATGATCTGATATAAGACTGCCCTATAGACGACTTGGAACTATTTTTATCCCTACTTGTTACAGAAGTAACTCTTGCTTGAATGTAAAGTGTGCTGTAAGAGTTTTTCACTTTTTTTTTCTTTTTTTTCTTTCTCGAGCTCGGTGTTTCATTTCATTTTGATATATATCTGATAAATGATAAATGTATAAGCTCTTAACCATTTGATATAGTCCCTTGATAAATTTCAGTCAATTCCAGGGATTAATTTATGAAGTTGAAGTTGCAAAGGAAAGTACCTTAGTTTATCGAAAAGTGAATTATTTGAATGAAGGTTTTTTATTATTAATTTTGTCCACTAAAATATAACACAATATTTGTATTTTTATTATTGTATACATCCTCAAAGACATGTTTGTGTTATAGGGTCTATTGAGCTACCAAGAAAAAAACATGCTTGAGTTGTGATTGGAAGCAGGAGTTTACAAATTTTGAACAGCACTATGAATCCATATTGGCCCATAAACTATTGGCCGATTCTTGGCCCTAAATTAAGAAAAAGAGTTGCTCATTGCACTCTTTCCAACCCCTATAGTTCAAAAGATGGATTTTATATCAACCATATGATCTCACTCGCTTAAAGACTTGACGAGTTTATCTAAAAAAGAACATCTAGACACATCATCTAGATGACAACTTTCAATTCATAAGTTAATAAAACACAGTTTAAACTTCTATCACTTTATTCAGTAACGTTTTAAAAACTAGAAATTGCAAACAAGCCTTTAACACATTTCCAATTTTGTAATCAATCTTACCCCTTACTCCAAACTCTTTCAATCTCAACCCTAACTCATTCGATCTCACTTAATTAATTAACTATGGACATTCTTTGCATTCTAGTGTGGCATTTGAAGAAAAAAAAGCTATGAATTTAATCTCTTCATTTCCTCGCATCAGTAACACACATTTCTTTCTTTTTTAGCTTTGGTTTATTGTACATTATCATCATTTCATTCCTTCTTCAATGGAGTTGTTTGATTTGCGATTGTGTTAGATTCTAGGATTAGGATTATGTTCTGGTCGAAGCTCTCTAGTTCGAGTGCATTAAGAGGATAACTTTTAGAGACACCATTCATATGTTATCTTACGGTCCATGATAGAAAGTTGTCATTTATACAAATTTGTATATTGACTAATTTTAGCATATAAGCCAAAGTTTGTCAATTGTACAAACTATTATATGTTTATAAATGGGCTAAATTTTTTTAATTGTACAATGTTGATTCTACATAGGCTAGCATTTGTCAATTGTATACTTTATAATCTTTATGATGCTTTATATATAAATAAACACTATCACTTTGTCTATTGTATGTATTATGTATGATTTGTCCAAACTAGCACATGATCGTTGTCTTGTGTCTGATGTTGCTTCTTATATTGTATCATTGTAGAAAAAGGACCGATGAACAACAAAGGTATAAACATAGTAGATTATCACAACATGATTCAATACATAGAGATAAATGTCAAACATTTAACACAATTGAGGGACAATTATCAAATCGTCATGGTTCTCAATCTCATGGCTGACCTCGAGCTAGTGCATCTACTCTAGCACATGCTCTCGCTATTGAGAGATTTTCCAAGGGTCCATCAAACACGCCACTTTTGTCTCTATATGTAGACCTTGTCGCTCTTCACATTTAATATTTAATTATGATTTATCATATTTATATTGCCTTTAAACATTTGATTTTATCATATTTATAATTTTTTTTTAAGCATTCACATTTTTCAATTGCGTGAGACACTTAAGTGTATTAGCCATCATAAAAGATATCACAACTAATGCAACCCAATGAATCATGGTTTCTATAAATATTAGTAGAAACCATACTAAGGGATGTGAACTATGGTTTCTACAAATAGTAGAAACCATACTAAGGGATGTTTGTAGGATTGATTTTTAATTCATCGACCACATACTTCTGTTTACTTTGGTTGAGATATAACACTTAGAGACATTGTCATCTCATGTGTCTATTGGTAAGATGAGCATTATTTTAGACAATGTATCTTGCATCTTGCATATTCCTGTCACATGTCAATTATTTGACCACTCTACCATTCGGAGAGTCGATACATTATACCTAATGGTTGCATGTTTATAAGTTAATCTGAAAGAGTCTATGTTAAAGATTATGTATACACGAGGAGCACATCTGCAATTTTGGTTTTTTGAAGTAAACATATGAGGGTCATTTGAATGTTGTTGTTATCCATGCTAGTGATGACGCACATATGTGTATCATAAACAATGTACATTGAAGGCATATTTCGTGTTTTTGGTTTATACACCCATAATCATGGCAAAACTAAAACACATATGAATGTTATCTATGTTCATTAATTCATAAACTTCGAGAGGATTCATGAGTTAAAATAGAGAACAATTTGTTTGGTTACTTGTACTTCAAACTAAATGAAGCAAGCAAATGAAAGACATGACAAATGACAAAGACAACTATCTCTGTAAGATAACATACACGTAGCTAATTATTTGTATACTATACGGAAATTTTGTATGTGGATACTATTATTTTACCATGACTAATATTCTAATAATTCAATGTCTCACGAATCTGCACAAATGAATGTTTGAACTTCAAATGATTAAAGTCAATATAAATATGATAAAATCATATGTTTAAAGTCAATATAAATATGATAAATCATAATTAAATCATGTTCATCCAATAACTCGACCAAACTTGTTTTTTTGGACTATTTGGTAGAATTTTATGGGTTTATCCAACCGATATACACCCATAGGGTGAGTAATTTAGCCCATTGAAAATAACATGGGTAAACATGAAAACAAAATCGGTACACTATTATCCAGATTTTTCTGATTTATAAGATAGAGATGAGACGAGTAATGAGAACACTATTATCCACTAAAAACCCGTCCATTAACCCACCCCATTGATTTTAGAATATACTTGATAATCTAGAATCTTAATTGTTGGGTCAGTACATTGATATTTTGGAATGTACTTTAATATTTAAAATGTAAATTTAAAATTTTTTAGGATCATTTTAATCTATTATTACCAATGTATATTATTAATGTTTATTAAAGTTCAAGACTAGTTATGAGTTTGAAGGAATGAATTATTTCAATTTAAATTTAAAGCAATTGATTCTTGCGAGCAATGCAAGGATATCCAAATTCATTTTGAACAAATTTTGAGCTCAATTATTTATCTCCATTCTCCACTTAAATTTAAGGCGAAAACTATATAATTAAATAAGATTTAACTTTGAGTACGAAAAATATACAATTCCATCTCCATTCCGCTTCATTATCACGCTTTTAAATGCGAGTTAGCCATGTAATGAAAATAATTCACTTGCAAAAAGTAATAATTTTTTTATAAAATATAAAATATTATTTTTATTATTTAAAGGAGAATACTTAGATACAATTTCTTAAGTGTAGTTTGTTCTATTTTCCAATAAAAATATGATAAGTGTATAATTTACTCTTACACATATATATTTTTTATATTTTCACTGGCAAATAAATAGTATAAACCACATCTAACAATTTGTTAGTAAATTTTTTCTTATTTAAATACTCTTAATAGAGTGAATAACATGACTCCAACATATTTTAAAATAAATAATAATAAAAATAATAATTTTATTTATTTGTTATTTTGATTTTGAATCATAAAGTATTATGCTATTACTTTATCTCAAAATATACTTTTTCGGAAAAAACAAATGAGAGAGAGAACACGATCATTTTCCCGCCATTTTGTTCTCCAGCCCCAATATTTTGGCGCGAGGGTTCTGAAACTGGAAAAGCAACTCAAACAGCATCACAGATCGAGATTGCACCGTTCTGCTTTTGCTTCGGCGCCGCAAGAGAAGAGGGAAAGCGATGGAAATTGTTCGACCTCATAGTCACAGAAACTTGTTTTCCAGTAACGACGCCGCATCTGCTCCAACTATTCCCCTCTATCGCTCTGCTCCGCCACTCGAAGTCAGACTCGAAGATTTTGAGTCTTTCGCCATCGATCGCCTCCGAGGTAGTACTTCTTCTTTAATTGAGTTATGTTTCTTCAAATTTCATAGATCTGTTCTATGCGCAACAACATGCTTCCAATGCTCGCTGTTTTCGTGCCTAGGGTTTGAATAGTTTACTCTAGCAACATCTGGTTATTAATTAGGCTTGTGGTAATTTGAGTGTAATGTTTGAGCGAAGATCTGAAATCTGCAATTATGATGCATATTTTAATCATTGATGTATATTATTGCTTATTGCAGTTCTGAAGGGAATTTCTGATGGTTTGTCACGGGGAAAGAAACCAGATGAAATGGAAAAATTGGTAAAATCCTGGATTTGCCGATAAGAATATAGTAGTCTATTAATTTATTAGATTTTCTCTTGTGTACTATTTTCATGTAAACCACAATTGCGTAGGTAAACGAACTGTGGAAAGCGAACATGAGACATCAGCATGCTTCTGAGGTTTTGAACAAGGATATAATATCTCATTTTGTTTTACGTTTAGTGTATTGCAGAACGTAAGAGCTCTATCTTTCTCTTTAACATGTTTTTTATTTTTCAGTTGTTCCATGCAATTTTAAGTAGGTATTCACTTTTTCTGTGAACCTAACCTTAGTCCTATGTTGTTGTTTGCTAAAAAATGACTTTATAGAGGAAGTGGTTCATTCCTCATCCACATATTTCAAATTTGCATTATGAGCCTAAATGACAATTTTCCAGACCAATGCCAGGATCAATCTCAAGCAGATTGCGAAAGAATAGTATATTCATAAAGAAATCCAAACAACATCTCTGAGTTATTCAATATATACTAAATAACTTGAATTTCTACCTGTATGACCAGGGAGGACTTGAGGAAATGGTTTCTTTCTATGGAATGTGCACTTTTTCGCTACCGTTTTCGTTTTCTAACTACCGAAGCTCAGGTAGAATCTGACTTTATTACATGTATTTTTCACTTCAAGTAAGGTACTAATTTATCATGTGTCTTGCCTATGAGTGTACAGAGGGCAATCATGGACGAATTTGACATAACTTGCAAGGCTGTTAACGGTATGGAGTTTGAGGTAATGACATGCCATTTGTTTTATTGGTGTTATTATTAATGTTTCTATGAGGTGAATTGTAGAAACATTTAGTTTAGAGCAACAAGTACCGCTGAGTGTCTTAAAATATGAATATTTTGATTTCCAGAGCATTAAAGAGAAATTGGGACAAGTTGCACGTTCCATGGGTCAGCCTTTACCCACAGGTAGGAACACAATGTTTTCTTTAACGAATGATCATTTACAGTATTGGCAGAGATCCCGTATTCTTTTCAGCGTATGATTTCCAGCTCCCCTGCTAGAGGTTGAATGGATAGGAATATTTAAATAACCAGTAGTTACTGCTGCCTAAGGGCTAAGGCGCTTCATTCCGTTGGGTTCCTTTAGTATGTCAATCCAGTACTGAGGTAGTGAGGTGGCAGTTGCATGATTTAATTTCTGTAAAAGATATATTGGGGATTTCACAAGTGATATGTCTGTGCTGCTATTTTAATGAGGGACATGGATTTACTATTTTTCAAAAGCTATGAATCCACTTTTTTCTTGAAGTTTATGAGTCATTTCCTGCTTTTCACTAATTTATATCTGATGTGTCTCTCTTCTGCTTTTCACTAATTTATATCTGATGTGTCTCTCTTCTGCTTTTCACTAATTTATATCTGATGTGTCTCTTCTGCTTTGCTTTTTAATTTTTTGGCAGGCGATGCAATCTTTTACAAGGTACGCGTGTTATCTTTTCCTTCTACTTTTTTGTTTTTGTACCAATGAATGGATTCACGGACTGGTTTAAACATGACCCCAGTTCTTCTAGAAATACTAAATCAGTGGATGTTTCTTATGCTTTGCAAGATAGGCACTCTTGTTCATTAAACTTTTTGGATTGTGCTTGATAGGGTCCCGACTCAAACAACCCCCCTCCCTAAAAAAGAAACCAGATACCTTAGAAAGGTTCGGGTCTATCATAAAAAGCAGTTATAAGACCTAGTAACTGGTTACTGATCCTTGGATATTTTTTGTGATTTCCATAATTTTGTGTGTTAGAGAGAGAGAGACAGAGAGATCTTCTCTCAAAACCTCCAGTTGTGTTTTTTTAGGACAATGAGGTTGTAATGCTTATTGCTGCGCTGCCAACCCAGTTTTGAATGAAAGAAACAACCTATAGAAACGAATTGCTGACTTTTCCACTTGTTAGTGAAGACATGTGATTATAGGGGGGATGGGGGATAAAATGCAACTACCTATATAAGTCTGATAATCAGTTAGTAATTATAAAGTCAGCCATGAATGATATCTGTTAATCCTTGGGGCTGTTTTTGTTTTTCAAAAGTTTGTTTAATTGAGAGGGGTGTTTGAGAGAATACATTCTTTCAACACACTTTCATCTCTTTTTCAACATCTTTTTCTGAAAGCATATCTTATAATGCAACTCCATTTGATGTATCCATCATGACAATAAATGTAAGATTGAATAATCTTGTGGAATCTTGTGGGAGGGGCCTTTTAAAAAAAATACCTGGAGTGGAAATTATAGATTCTCACTGTCATCTTAATCTTGCAATCTTCTTCCTTAGTTTTTATGAAATTGGATATCTTCTCTTCCCATATAGGTACCATTTGAAGATGTTCCAGAACTTGTAGCTGGGCGTAGAGTGTTGTTAAGTCAAGGACATGCTTATGTTGCAATGAATCAGGTTGGCTAGTGTTATTGCTTTCAATTCATTGTTTTATATGTCAGTGTATTGGTTATAGTAAATCCTTATTATGTTTCAATTCTGATCCTCTCCCAGGTTGTTTCACTTGTAGCCACTCTATTCCGCAGTCAGCTGTCAAAGACACTCATCCTTACAAACAGGTTTTGTTGGTCATTTAAATCTCAATTAGTGTTCTTATGTTATTCTTGGAGAACTTTCTTTCTTCAGATGCAATTATGGAATTTATGATTCTTAGAGTTTCTATATACTGTTGCAGAAAATGGACATCTTCAATCAGAGACCAGGAGAAGCATAGGTTGACTCCGGTAAGTGTGGCTGTGCTCTTTGTTTGAGTATATATTATCTTTTTAATTGAACTTGATTGGGTTTTATGTAGATTGTGGAAGCCTTGAGCTCAAGTTATCTAGGTCCTGATTTTTCACAGGTAATTCATGTGGTATCTTTGCGCATTTGCCACTATTATTAGTTTATGTGATGTTGGATCGGTAATGTAATTGTCATTTTGATTGAAAACCTCTGCAGCCTAGGGAATATGCTGAGATATCTTTAAAGGACATTGATCAACTTGCCAAGACCTCATTTCCTTTGTGCATGCGTCACCAGTTTGACAAGGTTAGAAATCAGTCATAAGCTATGATCCATATATTGTGTTTCTTAATCATCAGTTTATTTAATTTTTTTTACTCATCTATCTTTTTTAACTAGGCTTCATATTGTTTTTTTGTCTCACCTGTATTAACTTCTGATTTATGCCACGCTTAATTAGCTGAAAGAGGACCATCATTTAAAACACGGTGGGAGGATGCAACTGGGCCTCTTTCTCAAGGTTGGTCAGAGCATATTGAAAATACCTTTAAATGTAGCTTGACATTTCACATGTTTTTACACATGAGTGTGCATGATGCAGCTTATCTTAATGGTTTAATTGAGATTTTCAAAATTTCTCTCTTTTGTCTTTGCATTGAAATAGTTGTTTTTTGTTCATGAAACCCTGATTCTGAGAATTCAAGTCAATGTCTTTCCACGTTTTGACTGGTTTCTGTAGATGCAGAATCTTAGCTGCATAAATGATTATAAATGTAAATTTAGTTAGCAAACTTAGCTTTATCTATATATTTCTCGGTTTATCTTTATCTTATCACTAGTTATACTTATCTTTTGCAAAACTTTTTTCTTTAAATAAGATCGATTTTCTCTCTGCTCAATTGAGTAAGAGAGAGGCCCACAGTCTAAATATTTGCAGTTTCATTTTGGCATTGTGGTGCAGATCTCTAAATTAAAAAAAAAAAGTTTATGGTGGTATCCTAATGCTATGACTGCTGGGTCTAGCAGATATCCAAATTCTGCCAGTGTATGGCTCTAATATGTAGCACTGCCAGAGTACAACATTTTGATACTTCTTCATTTTTAATTATTATTATAATTATAATAATAATAAATTAATAATTATTACTTTCAATTTGAATATGCGTGATTAACTGATCAGAGAGAATCAATTAGACTTCTGAATGACTGTTCATTATTTTCCTCCCTCTGTGTTCTCTGTTCTCATCTTTTGTTCTTTCCTCTGTAATGAGTAGGGTGTTGGTTTGAACCTGGAAGATGCACTTGCATTTTGGAGAGCTGAGTTCTCTAAGAAGGTAAGTATGATTGTTGTACATGATCTCTTATTGGTTGTACACAATATCAGAAACTGAAATCTATTCATTCATACTTTTAAGTTAAACATGCGAGATTGTGTGTATTTTGTATTGTGAATGTTGAGTTACAGTGAGAATCACATTAGTTCCGCCTTTAATAATTTATGTGCACTATTAAATAATATTTTTCAATCATTCTTAATCTTCCTATCTATCTATCTGTCTATTCAAGCTATCCCATATCTCTCTAGACAACTTGGTATATATAGTCTTTGAGTAGGTATTAATATTTGTATATACTGTTCTATTTTTGTCAAATTATTACATAAATTACATAAATGATAAATTAATTGTAAGATCTGATTGTAGGTTGGTTTGGAGAAGTTTGAGAAAGAATATTCATATACCATTCGCCATAATTATGGAAAGGAAGGGAAGAGAACTGTAAGTATTAAACTTAACTGATTTTTGGCATGTCACAAGTATATTCCTTTTGCAGATGACTGGTTTTGCCATTTTATTTTACAATTCAAAATCAGATTTGAAAATACTCAGTTATTTCCAGTGTGTTTCTATGCATGCATATGATGAGTTTCAAAAACTAATATTCTGATGCATGTTACAGGATTATACTCCCTATTCTTGTTCTAAAATTATTTCGTCAACTCCCGGTGCTGGAGATCATCATGGTTGCCCCTATCGACACTTCAGGTCACTCTTAGCACTTTAAGCAGTTAATTGGATGGTTTAGCTTTCAGAACTGTTATGTGAATAGATATATTTTTCTCCATTTTTTATTTTATTTGATAAATAATTTGTTGGCTTTTGGTGTCACATTGAAAAGATTCAAGAGGAATTTAAAATTCTCTCCATTTATTAAATTAAATATGTTGCCAAAATGATATCCAGAATTTCCAGTGTCTTCACCTTCCCTAATGCCAAAATGGCTCCTTTCCTGTTAAATGCCAAGATAAGCCACTTTTCCCTATCTTCCCCTATTTATTCTTAACGTAAACATATAATTAATAAAACATAACTGCCACTAATAAAATTATTAATAACTATATTAGTGCTCCTAATATAGTCTAACAGAATGTACAGTATGTGAACAAAATTTAAGGTGAACTAAGTTTTAATTGACCCGAAATGGCAAGCCTCAAGCTCTTACAATGATGGAAAACAGAAAAAGAAATGAAAGAATGCATAAACAGGAGTTCTATGAACTTCTAAATTAGAGTTAAGCTTCTAATCCAGAGAGTAAGGGCGCATTTAAAAGAGTTTTGTTTAGTTTTTCAAAATTTATTTTATAAATCAATTTCAATGGTGAAGAGAGTATAAACTTATTCTAATTTTTAATATGCTCCACCCAAATAGAATTGAAGGAGTATAAACTTATTCTAATTTTTTATAACACTGAGATGCTTGCTCTGTTATTTCAGCCTCATTCTTTAATGTTATTTTTTTGCCTAGTCATGGCATGGTATTTATTTGATGCCGTTTGAATTTAATAGTGAAGAGAATCTAAGAGCTGCTCTCAGCAGAATGGGGGTGAACAGTCGAGCAATGGAAGATGTCATGAACAAAGTGCGAAATAGACATTATCAGGTAGGTCTCAGCATAACCCGCTGAACTTCTATTATCAGTTAACATTTGAATTTAATATCTGATAATATGGGTACTGTATGTGCAGCTAGCATGTACCTTGACATTTGAAGCTCTTCATGGCGTGTCATGTGATGCTGGGATTAACCATCCAAATCAATATTTCAGTGACAGTCAAAAGATATTGCGCCCTAAGGTAGACTAAAGACTTGAATTCAAATCAATACTTGTGAATTACAGATGTGATCGTGTTATCATGATTGAATATTAGGTAGGCCAGGGACTGTCCTTGCTAAATATGTTGCGATTTTCAAAACTGCTTACTATGCCTATGAGTTTAAAAAAATACATCAATTCTTCATGATGACAATGAAATGTGATTTTGTTTAAGCAAGCCTCATACTAATATGAATATTTTTAAGGGTATATCCTAGATAGATCCCGGTAAACTCCCTCGTCGATTTTTCTGATAATAGTTGAAGGCAGACAATATTGCAAACCAAGATCTCTAAATATAATAAATTGACATTTAAAGAGCCGCCGTCTCTCAGATGAAGGCAGGTAATATCATATACACAGATGTATAGATGTAATAGACATTTAAAGAGCTTTGGACAAATTTTCCCTGTGTTTTTCCCTTCTAACACTAAACCGTAAACTGGATATATTGAATGTCTTGCAACAATACGATAACATGGGTAAAAAGAAGGGGGTGGAATAAATGCAAATTGTTAACCCCAAGAATTCTATAATATGAATATTTGCTACTAAAGTTGGTAACTGTTATGCAGCTTACTGCATCCCTGCAACAAATTCATAATTGACCTTCATCACATTGTAATCATGGTGAAATATTTAAAACTTTTTTTGGCTCTGCTGACCTGAATAACCCTGATATCTGCTTTCTGCCTAATATGATAATGGTCATTATTAATATTATTTTTTAATACAGAAGGACACTTCAACCTAAATATTTGATTATAGGAGAGTGATGCAGGGTCAGTCATTCACAGGTTAGTTTCATTTCCTACTCTTTTCCGTGCCTTCTGTTTTCTTGAAATGACATTTCCCTCATTGTTAATTTCTAAATCCTTCTTTTGCACCATCTGGGTGTGTTGGTTCCTGTAGCAATTAATCGGCTGATGCAGAGATGGTGATATCTTTTACCAGCTTCCAAAGCGATTCTAAGGTGGAATTAGGCATTCAAGTTATATATTATCCTACAAGGTTTCAGTAGAGAATCTGGCACGATAATACTGTACTTCTGTATTGTTCACATTTCTGTAGAGACTGGCCTGCATGTAATATGATTATAGGGAATCGATCTTGATATTTATGTTAATCTCGCGGATCATAAATGTCAATAAGTTTTGATAGGTTTTTACCTCTTGAATGTTTATTAAGGGATGACTCATTTCCTACATGTAAAATTTTAGCATTGAAAGAATTCGTTCCCCACAATGTAAATAAGACATTCCTGAAAGCGACAATCTAATTGGAGTATTGGTTGCAAACTGAATTATATAAGAATATCTAATGTGGTTGATAGTCACAAGGTTGTTCTGAGGCAGTCGTTTAAAGCAATCTCATCTTGTTTGAAGATTAAAAGATTTGGCGCCCCAATTTTCCAACTTTTAGATTCAAGCGCTTATAATATGTAGAGATAGACTGATGAGAGTTGTCACATTTTTGGATTTAGCTCGCACTAGGCCTTGAATGTGAAACCATGATAGAATACGGAATTTTTTATCCTAAAAGCTTGCTTAAAAAGGATTTTGATTAAGAGGGTTTTTGGAAGGTTTGCTTTTATTCATAGCATTAAAATCCCTTAATTTTGTGGAACTCAATTTGTAATGAAGGTGGATTTTGGAGAATTTTTTGAGAGCTTCCATTAAATTTTGGGATATCTTTTATGATGTTATAGTATTTTGAAAATTAAAAATATAATAATAATAAATATTATTTTATTATTCTATACAAAATTATTATTTTTAAATGTTAAATATTTTCCTATTTTTTAAAAAACTTGTTTTCGAATGTCTTCTCTTCTCCTCCAAACTCACAAACAAAGCCTAAGTGATCTCTTAATAAACCCTTATATGGTTTGTTTTCGAATGTCTTCTCTTCTTCTCCAAACTCACAAACAAAGCCTATTTTATTTTTAGAGAATTTTCGGATATACATATCCGAAATAATCAAATATTTCGTCTTTAGGGGGTTTTTGCACATGTTATAATACAGAAAATATCTATGAATATCTTATATGTATTAAAAAATTAGATAATATTTTCTATATTATTAAAAATATTAAAAAATAGTATATCCTAATGTGATATCGTAAAACACATATTATATTAATATGTAATAAAGAATATATTAATTAATATATAATGTATTTTTTATTATATATGTGTTTGGGATATATTTTATGTAATTTTTAATTTATTAATATAAAAATATTATGAAATTTTATTACATATAAGTTATTCATAAATATTGTCTATATTATAAGATGTGTTTAATGACACCATATTATGCTATATTCATATTTATATAAATTATAAATAATAAGGTAATACAATTAATATAATTATATATATCTTGATTTTAATTTTTTAGCACTCTAATAATTCGGATACGCATATTCAAAAAATTTATAAAAAAATCCTATAAAAATGAAATATTGTGTGCATTCAGAGATTCCGAATTAAAGGGTATTACAGAAATTTCACCAAAAACTTCTAAAAAAACATAAGGGTGCATTAAAAAATTGTCTTTCTTTAATTAACCATTTTATTGGGCCTAAGTCCAAAGCACATTATTCTTGGTAATTTTTCTATGCACCCGGTCACCTTCTTCAAGATTTATATTTATGGCAAAAAGTTTAAAATGTCATTTTATTTTTAGAGATACATCTTTGAATGTATTATTTTTCACAAAATACTTAATTTTAGAAATGTATAGTTAGATAATTTTTTTTAACGAAAAAAAGTATTTTTGGATATGCATCTCCAAATAAACATATTTTTTTTACAAAAAAAATTATTTTCAGATATGTATATACGAAAAATTCTCTATTGTATCTTTTAAATTTTATATTAAATGTATCCGGTTAAACACACCTAGTAGGCAGTAGCCCTGCAATGAATATGTAAATACCAATAATTCCCCTATTGAAGAAAACAATTGAAACATAGAAAAATGATTAAAATAAAATTATATAAAATCTGAAAAAATACAACTAAAAATCAAATTAAGTGTCTATAATTTTTCTAATTTTTTTAATATATGAAAACGGAAAATAAATCAAATAAAATAGAAAAACAAGAAATTTAGGGGTTTTTAAGGTGGTGTCCCGTATTTTGTTCCGTATCCAAAATACATGACTTTGATCCCTGGTTTTTTCTGATGAATTGACACGGTAAAATTTTGATTTAAAGTCGATTTTCCAAAAACCGAGTTTTGTACGTTAGGTCGCGTAAAGGCAAGAAACATAAAAACGCAAAGATAAAACACCTATGACACTAATATTGGTTAAAATCGACAAAGAGTCCCTGACAACGGCGCCAATTTCAATGAAAATGCGTAGTAAATGTGTTTAGGAGTATTTTCCGGATATGCATCTTTGAATTTATCCTAGAAAATTTAGGAAATGCATCTCCGCACCAATTTACTGTTTGATTTATGAAGGGTGCGTTCAGAGATGCATTTCCGAAAAATAATTGAGAGTATTTTTGAGTTTTCAAGGGCGAGGGATAAAGTGACAGGATGGAAATAGAAATTCCCTTATTCTAAGAGTTTGCTCATTGCATTGCATCCTTCCTATTTCTCCTGTACTCTGTTGAAAACTAAAAAATATCTTGTTTCGTGGAATATAAAATTTGAAATTCAGACGTACAACAACACAACAAACATCTTCATCAGAGTTACACCAAATGCAAGTAAAAGATATATTGAAATTTCAATCTCTGGACACTCCCTCCAGACATTGAAATATGGATACCCCTTTAAACGATGCAACTAGTCTTTTCCTTCCCATTCTATTACATTTGAAATCAAATTTTAAAACACAAATAAATAGAAGAGACCTTTCATAAATCTGGATTGCAATTTCTAAATTATGTCCACAAGCGAATATCTTAAATAAGAGTGCAATAATTTTTTGAAAGAATTTAAGGAAATATGTGTTACAATTATGAATGTATGAGCTCAACACATGGTTATGCAGAAACCATGACTTTGAAATCTAAAAGGTGTGTCTGGATTTCAATTGCCGAAGAGTGTGTCTAGATTTTAGAATCCAGACAAATGTTTACCTACATCGGGTGTGTTTCTAATTAAAAGATTTGTTAAATTTTGATGCATATGAATTTCAATCTCCAAAAGATACGAAATGTATTTTCGAATTTTCATATGATTTGAAGTAATCAATAAGGGTTCAATGTGCAACCACGTTATTCTATCCAAACCATCTTGAGAAATTTTGTCTCCATTGCCTTCTAATATCAGAAGCCTGAGCATGTGTTTAAAATGTTGGGATTTTAGATGTCGAACATGTCATATAACTTAAAATCTTTCTTTCATCTTTTGTCATGTCGGAAAAATCTGGTCGAATAATAAACAAGTGGAAAATAACTTTAGGATATGCTTGATGAATATATATATAAGACAAAAATATGATAAAGATCTGAACAAAAACAATGATAATAATAATAATAATAATAATAATAATAATAATATTATTCATTTTATTCTAAAATAAATGTCATAAACATTTAACAGAGGTTAAAAAAATATTACTATAAAAGAAAGAGAAAAAATATTTTTGTCAAACTAAATGTATTCAAATCCTAAATATAAAATAAGAGAATAATAAATTAAGAGTATTAATCAGATAATATTATTAAAAGATAAAATTAGAATTATATTGGAATCAAAATGCGACTCTTATTTTAAAACAAATAATTTTTATTCAATTTCTATTTATAAATCCATTCAAGTTACGTCTTGAATATATTCAAGAGATTAAAGTATTTTTTTTATATGCTCGAAGTGCTATATTACTCATGGTCCTCAACTAGTATCTATGAATACTCAATCCTAGCCATAACATAGTTATAAAAGAATATTCGAACTCAAGGTCAAAACGTGACCAGTTGTATAAATTCATAGACCCAGTATGTTGGTAATAGTAGTAGTAGATTTAGGACCATGATGCTTTTATGATGCATTATTGTCACTCTTTTTCCTTGTTGCAAACCAAATTCTTTATGTATTGGGGTTTGAACCCTTTGTTTGCTCCCAATTACGGGGAATCAGAGAGTGACATTCATTTATCACATGCATGTGCCATGTAATGAGCCACCATTCTCCATCATCATGCCATCACAATAATGTTGCCACCTCATCATAGTTTTGAGAAAACTAGAACCATTTCAAAGTCATATTATGGATGCATGGGGTAGAGATTGTTCATATACCAGCTCACTATGTTTGTCACATACTAGTTGATATAGACAATTCAATGACATGAAACAAATTTGATCTAATGTTAATTCCATTCCCTAAAATTGAACAAATTTGTTTAACACTTTAACCTCAAACTACTCCCAAAATGATTGTCCCACTTCTTATCACTCAAGTGTAGTACTTGAATTCTAAAAATGACCTCATATGATATGAGCCCCCACCAACATTATTAGATTAAGATTAAACAATTTAAATTTAAATTTTCAAGTTTTAACCACTAGATAATTTGATAAAAAAAATTAAAATTTTGTATGAGATGACAATAATTGTAAAAGTTGTTTGAACCCCTCACATTTCACATGTGTGATTAAGAAACACAATTATAAAACAAATGTACTAATTGTGAGTATTGGGCTGGAGGAATTATATCCAAAACAAATCTTCTAATTATGGAAACTAAGTACAAATTTGGAACAAAAATTTAATCATTTTGATTTGGGGTAGTGCTCTGTTAACATTAACATGATAATGGAGCTGAGTGAAGTGGGGACAACATGCAGTCGCTTTTTAAATTCTGATTTTTCCCATGTGAGGTGGTTAAATTTTTATAATGGTAAATAAAATGAAATACCACTCTTATTTTACTCTTGTTTTCATACTTGTCGATGAACTAGGGGTGCTCAAAACTAAACCAACCCAATAGAAAATCGCAAACCAAACTAAACCAAATCGAAACCGCAAAAAACTGTATTTGGTTCGGATTAGTTTGAGTCATTTTTTAACAAAACCGCATGGTTTGGTTTGGTTTGCGGTTTGTATTTTGTAAACCGAACTAAACCGAATCAAACCGCATTATGTTACAACCTAAATTTTACTTAACTCACATCCAACCCAAACTTAAACCTATTATACCTTAACCTTATGATTACCAACAATTTTCTCATCCTTACACATATAATTTCAGTCCCGATCTTCTCAAATCTCTAATAACATTATCGCACCTTCTTTGCCACATATATCTTCCTTCTTCTTCTTCTATAATCTCTACTCTCTTATATTCTTTCTCTTTCACCTTCTCATTTTTATGTAAATGTTCCGTATTTCAGTTTCCTTTTTATTGCAATCTTCTTCTCTAATCTCTCAACACTTTTTTTCTTTTTCACATTCACTAATCTCTTGTCTCTTATATCTTTTTACTTCATTATAATAATTTTTATATTGTTTTATGCTATTATTTTATGTTTAATATTCCACTTTTGTCTAATTTAATTTTTACATATTAAATGACAAATTGTTGTCAAAATATGACGAATTTTGTTGTTATTTGATAGTGTATGAATGTTTAAATACAAAATTATGTTGCCATCTATATGTGTATGTATGGCTCAATAAAATATTTGTATAAAACCGAACCAACCGAACCGAACCAAACCACATTAGTTTGGTTTGGTTTGGTTCGGATTTTTTTTAAAATCCAACCGAACCAAACCAAACCGCACGATTTTTTCTCTTGCGGTTCGGATGATTTTTTTCGTCAAAACCGCCCAAACCACACCGCAAACACCCCTACGATGAACAATCAAACTGCTTCTTTTTACAACGTTTTTCTTATTACTTTGAAGAACTATGAAGAATATTGAGGTTAGACAAGTGCGTGAAAGCTTACACTCAATTATAGTAGCTTGTATTTGGTCTATTCGAAGATTCATACACAATGTACAATTTGACTTTTAAGCATTATAACGAAGAAACAATCCATTACAAGAAACTAGGGGTCTACGTGAATCCGTTTGAGTTAAATTTAGCTAAAATTATATTCCAATTTATATAGTATACATCGATTTGGGTGAGATAAAATAATCTACGATATTATTAAATCACTTTTATAATACCACAAATTTGTGGATTGAATTGAACAGTAGATTATCCAAAATTTGTGGATAATAATCCATAAATTCTTGTGGATTGGATGTGAATTTATTCATAATTCAATTATTTTAAATCATTTTTATTTTTAAAATTCGTGTTTGTTCAATAACCTGAACCAACCAATTTTCTGATGCGGTTTGATATGATTTACCGGAAATATTAAATTTACCTCACCCAGTAAAAATAAAACCTTTCTCTGATTCTCTTGTCACAAAATTTAGAGACAATATTAATTATAGAGAATTCACATTTTCCATCTCTAAATATTTTTAATGAATTTTAGTTTTTTAAGTAGTGATATGGTAAAATTTATTATTATTACTTTTATATATATATATATATAAATATATATATATATATATATATATATATATATATATATATATATATATATATATATATATATATATATATATATATATATATATATATATATATATATATATAGAGGAGGGATCAAATTACACCCTAAGAGTTACACCACGAGTTACACTCGTTCAATAACCTCATTTCGAATTAATATTTTTTAAATTCAACCGTTGGATTGAAACATAATATCATATAGATCATACCTATAAAGTTTGAGCTTAATCTATAATGATTTGTTATACGATCAAGATATCCAAAGATTAACGTCAAAATGAGCTTTCATATAACGTTAATTTTGATGTAATTCAATGACATAGTAAATCATTATAGATTAAGCTCAAACTTTATAGGTATGATCTATATGATATTATAGTTCAATCCAACGGTTGAATTTAAAAAATATTAATTCAAAATGTAGTTATTGAATGAGTGTAACTCGTGGTGTAACTCTTCGGGTGTAATTTGATCCCTCCTCATATATATATATATATATATATATTGATTGTTTGAAATCACAATCTCTAAAATGATGTTTAGAATTTTTTTTGGTTGTTTTTCAACAAATTGCTATTTAGAGGTTTGGTTGTCTTGTTTTAGGGTATGTTTGGTTTGGGGTAACTGGAGGTGAGGAAAGGAGAGAGGAAGGAATATTTTTAATTAAATGTGTTTTGTTTAAATTTTATGAGGAGAGAGGGGGGGAGCAAAACCCCTCAAAAACACATTTTTTGCTTCCTCCAAATCGGGGGATTTGGAGAGGAGGAAGGGAATAACTTTGATATTTTAAAAATTATTATAATTGCTATAATAACTTTAGTTTTATTTTAATATTTCAAAATTATTGTGAAAGATTAGAGAAAAGGTTGGAAAAAATAAATTAGGGTATATACAATACATGATAAGATTAGATGGAATTCTTTAATCCAATGGTGTTCAATGATGGTTCACCATGAAGTAGATAATAAGTGGTTCATTCTAGACTTCACCTTTAAAAACAGAATAATAGTTTTAATTTTTTTTTATAGTTTGTGGCGTGATTACGTCATTAATTTTAAATTTGTAGCGGGTTTATCACGTCACTAACCAGTTAACACTGACCCAACTTATGCACCTTAAACTAGACTTTAAAATCTATGTAAAATTAGTTATGTGATTATCACGTGGCAAATTTGTGGCGTAATTTTCATATGTCATATATGCTCATGCTACATTTGTGATGCGATATTGCTATTTGTGGCATGAAAAACGCGTTGTTAATGAGTATTTTTTGTTGTGTACCGAGACAATTTCAAATGATAATAAAAAATGATTGAAGTCTATGCAATAAATGATGAATTTCTTGCATGATAATTAATCACACATTTAAGCTGATAAAATTTTCTAAGGGAAGAAGATTATTCGAGAACAAATAGTTATATAATATAAAGTCTGAAGAGAATAAAGCTAAACCAAGAAACAAGATTGATTATGAAAGTTTTTAATCTCTGAAGAGAATAAAGCTAAACCAAGAAACAAGATTGATTATGAAAGTTTTTAATCGGTATTGATTTAGAAGAAATTTTGTCACCTATGGTGAGAATGACTTCTATTTGAACGGTGCTTCGTTGCGTTGAGGTGTAGTATCATTTGATATAAGATGTTTATTCAAATAAGATGAAGAAGCCTTTTTTTTTCTTGACATAAATAATTAGTTGCAGAAAGAAAACACACATGGTGGAACAGTTTCTTTCCACGATTTGTTAAGTGCTCTTAAAAAAAATCCACAATTTATTTAGGAAATTTCTCTATAGACCTCCCAACCTTCTAGTCCACCTCTGGTGAAAAACCCAAACTACCCCTGACTTCGGAAGTTCATTTCTGAAATGCAAGAAAAAGGCGTTTTCGGAGATGCATCTCCGAAAGCGTCTTTTTTTTTGAAAAAATTGTCTTATTTCGGAAGTTCATTTCCGAAAACAGCATTTCGGAAGTTCACTTCCGAAATACTGCGCGTTCTGCAGATTTATTAAAACACTCCCCCTCCCCCATTCATTTACCCTAACTCAAATCAAAAACAAGCAAAGGCAAAAATTTGTGCAAACAGAATTCCAAGGCTGCATCAAGGCTCCAATCACACTGCTAAACAACATTCAAAAGCCCTCAATCCTAACACTTTGTAAGTTTTGAAATTTTTAGATTCATTATTCAAATGCATGTTATTTAGGGTTTTAATTGCATAAATGATATATGGTTAGGTTGTTAGTAGTATTTAGGTTGTTTAGAAGCATTTTGATTTGGTTTGAAGTTTGGTTTAGGGGTCTCCCATGGAAGTTGCAGAAAACTGCATCGCAGGGGTGTTTCGGAAGTTCATTTCCGAAAACACCTCCATCCCAGTTTTCGGAAATGAACTTCCGAAATGTATCAGAAGTTCAAATTTTTTTTGTTTTTTATTTTGTCTCGCATATTAATCGATTTCAATTGTTTGCAGGAACATGTCAGACAACCAACCAGCACGCATCAGACAGGGAAGGGATACCAAGCCTGCGTCGGCTAGAGAGGGTAGGGAGTGTCCGTTTTAATTTGCAAGTACTTTATTTTTAACGCCTTTGTTTATTGTGCCTGTTTCTTTGAAGTTTGTGTGCATGCGTTCTGACTTCTTTGACGGCGTGTCGCTGGTTTCCAACGTCTTTGTTCTTTAATGACTTGTCTGTTTCCCAAGCGTTTTTGTCCCCTTTCTTCTTTTATAAAAGGAGGTCTCATGGACCTTTCTTTCTTCATTTTTACGCAGGAATGGGTGGCGCTAAGGGAAGAAAGGGTTCTTCAAAGAAGGAGGTGAAGGAGGTGAAGGAGAAGAAGAAGGTTTTGACTGGTTCTACTTCTCGTCCCCTTGGGGTCCATTGCTCGGACGTGCAGGCTCAGTCTTCAGGCGTGATCAACGCTGATGGTTCTGAGACTGAGTGGGATGAGGATTTGTATAATTATCTTCATTCGGAGGAGTTCGCTCGTCGGGAAGAATAACGTGTTTTTGTTTTGTTTGATGTGTATTTTGTAACGCTCGTCGGGCAGAATAACGTGTCTTTGTTTTGTTTTGTTTTGATTTCGGATTGTATCTTTCGCACAGTGTTTTTGGATTGGATTTATCATCTTAGTATTTTTCAGTTTATCTGTTGCTTATTTTTATTTGGCGTTTGCGTTTAATTAAAATGCGAGACAGTTTAAGAAAAAACATAAAAAAAACACAGTTTCTGCATAATTCGGAAGTTCATTTCCGAATTGTGGAAATTTTTTTTAAAAAAAAGCGCTTCGGAAGTTCATTTCCGAAGCAGGGGTATTTTGGGATTTTCGCTGGGGGTGACCCCCATAGGGAGGTGGCTAAAGAAATTTTATTTATTTATTTTAAAAAAAAATAGTCCTAATTTCAATTTTTACCCATGTGAGATTTAAAACTCTACTGGTAAAACAACAGCAACAAAGCGAGATTCGGTTTACCCCCCTCTAAAAAAAAACTTATTGGACAAACCTTGCAAAATAAAGATTCCATCAATATTGACCCTGATCAGTTTTTTTGGCCAAGATTATTAGAATCTTGCCTATGTGGCATTTTTGGTAGTGCTGACTGTACAACACATAAGCAATGTGGCACAGTCAGCACTGCCACGTGGAATTTATTATTTTTTTTAATTTTTTTTTTTGAAATTTTTTTTTAAAATTAATATTTTTTTTTAAAAACTAATTTTTTTAAAAAAAATTCATTTTTTTTAAAATTAATATACTTTTTTAAAAAAAATTAATATTTTTTTATAAAAAATTTAATTTTTTTTACGTTTTTAAAAAATATTTGACAGTACCTGCGGATTTACGTACTGATTTAAAAATACCTGCGGATTCACCAACGGATTTGACAATACCTGCGGATTTACCTACGAATTTGACAATACCTGGGGATTTACCTGCGGATTTACCTACGAATTTGACAATACCTGCGAATTTACCTGCGAATTTGACAATACCTGCGGATTTACCTACGAATTTGACAATACCTGCGGATTTACCTACGGATTTAAAAATACCTGCAGATTTGACAATACCTGCGGATTTAACTACGAATTTAAAATTACCTGCGGATTTTCCTTTAAAAATACATGCGGATTTACCTGCGAATTTGACAATACCTGTGGATTTACCTACGGATTTGAAAATATCTGCGAATTTATATATAATAAAAATAAATTTTAAAAATAATAAAAAAAAACAGTAAAACAATTTTGGAAAAAATTTTTTTTAAAAAATTAATAAAAACGTAAATTTTTTTTAATTTTTCCAATTTTTTATAATTCTTTTTCAATTTTTTTATAATTTATATATAATAAAAACGTAAAAAAAATATTAATTTTTTTTAAAAAAAAATAAAAAAAAATCAACAAAATTAATAAAAAAAATTAAATTTTTATTAAAAAAAAAATTTCAAAAAAAATTAAATTCCACGTGGCAGTGCTGACTGTGCCACATAATCAATGTGCTGTACAGTCAGCACTACAAAAAATGCCACGTAGGCAAGATTCTAAGAATCTTGGCCAAAAAAACTGATCAGGGTCAAATTTGATGGAATCTTTATTTTGCAAGGTTTGTCCAATAAGTTTTCTTTTAGAGGGGGTAAACCGAATCTCGCTTATATGGCAGGGGTAAAGTAGTATTAACCCTAAAAAAAAAAACACCACCAGTATCATAAGTAAAATAGAAAAGTTGCTGCTGCTGTCAGAGGAGAAGAAGAAAAATAATTTTGAATAATAAATGAATGCGTATCAAATTTTATTAAACTAAGCTACGAATTTAATATATTATTTATCAAAATATTTATAATCTTTTTATTTTGGTGGTTTAATGTATTTATTTCTGTTTGACTTTTTTTAATAAAAAATCTCATACACACTATAATACTAATACTAGTAATGTATACATAGCATTTTTTAATATGTAAAAACTTTAAAATTTTCACGTTTGAAAACAATTTATTTATTTATAAGAACATTAATATACCATAACCCATAAAGAAATTGTAGGATACCATATTAACATATTCAGATAAAGTTAATGTTAATTTATTCTCCTAAAACATATATTAATTAACATTTATAATATGGAATACTAGAGAATTAAATATAAAAATATTTGTTTTTTAAATTACACATTTAACTTTTCAAAAATTAAAAAATAATACTATTTATTAGTAGTTTTTTTTAAATTCTCTAACTTGTTGTCTTAAGAAATAAGTTATCTATATTCTTAACTTAATACAGTTAATGAAATTTATTTAAGAAAAAATAAATTAAAATATTTATTTTTAAATTTTAATTATATATTTTCAAATAATAAAAAATTAGACATAATTGTTGTTTGTTGATTGGAAGCGCACTAGGACTAGCAGGTTGAAGCAGAATGTCAAAGTAGACATTTAGGCCGTTACCATATTTACACAGACCATCATCAACAACATCAAATGTTGTGTTATACAAAAGCCCATCCACACAACACTTGAGAATATCATGAATTGAAAAATAACCAAATTAACAAGGAAAATTTAAGAATAAAACTACATTATTTGTACGAAAAATAAACCTCATTTCTTTTAAGTCAAAAGAAGAATATGTGCAAGCTATCTGATTTGTTCCATTATTTTACTTGTGCTTATTTTTTAACGAATTTCGCGCTTAACACAAGTGTTACTTTATTTTTGTTTTCATTCATATTAGTATTTAGAATAATTTTGTAAAGAATAAGTTAAGTATATTTTTATTAAAATAAAAAATATAATTTGTTCATTTCACTCAAAATATATAAAGTGACTAATTGTTAGTTGGTCTAATAGTGATTGACGTTGAATTTGATAGGGACGATCACAATTCGATCTTCTGCAACTGTGATCGGTAGAGAGCTGCAACCACTTGATATCAGAATTGACCCCGAACCAGACTATACAATGATGAAAAGCCAATATATATATATATATATATATATATATATATATATATATATATATATATATATATATATATATATATATATATATATTTTCAATCTAGTGGTTAAAAATAGTAAGTAATTAAATGTGGAGAGAGAAAACTATTACTTATTATTTTTAACCATTAGATTGAAAAGAATCAATCTCTCCTCATATATATATATATATATATATATATATATATATATATATATATATATATATATATATATATATATATATATATATATATATATATATATATATATATATATATATATATATATATATATATATATATATATATATATATATATGAGGAGGGATCAAATTACACCCGAAGAGTTACACCACGAGTTACACTCGTTCAATAACTACATCTCGAAATAATATTTTTTAAATTCAACCGTTGGATTGAAACATAATATCATATAGATCATACCCATAAAGTTTGAGCTTAATCTATAATGATTTACTATATCATCAAGATATCCAAAGATTAACGTCAAAATGAGCTTTCATATAACGTTAATTTTGATGTTATTCAATGACATAGTAAATCATTATAGATTAAGCTCAAACTTTATAGGTATGATCTATATGATATTATGTTTCAATCCAACGGTTGAATTTAAAAAATATTATTTCGAGATGTAGTTATTGAACGAGTGTAACTCGTGGTGTAACTCTTCGGGTGTAATTTGATCCCTCCTCTATATATATATATATATATATATATATATATATATATATATATATATATATATATATATATATATATATATATATATATATATATAAAAAAGTGGTTTTGTGTGTGATAGAATAGATAGTAGAGAGAAGTCATAGTATTATGAGGCCACTAGTGAGTTGTATAAAATGAAAAAAGGTCCACGTGCTATAATGGTTGATGAAGACAGTGTTTACCTTAAAATAGCAAATTTTCTGACACTCTTTATTCATCACAATGGAATGGACCCCACATCATTCAACTCTATTTATTCTAATCTTCCATCTTGGGCCCCACCACGACACTGATGCCCCATTTCATCTTTTCAACTTTTTTTTGTCTTACGTTACGTCTCCGCTCTTCTCTTCTTCGGCTTCGGGGATGTTCGTTTTTGCCATAAGATAGTTAAACTTCATAATTTTTGAGTTAAAACATATTGAAAGTTTAATTCATTTTAACATAATTATTTTTACATATAAATTATTTTATTTTTAATTGATTTTTAATCAAAATTGATTTTACTAAATTAATTGACTCGAAGTCAAGTTTTATGGTTGAAAAACCAAAGATACACTCCAAATCAATTTTGTACATCCAATTGATTCCAGATGCTTCAAATGTGAAAAGAAACAAATTTCATCATCTTAATTTTAACTAACATTTAATTCACTAATTAAAAATAGCTTTAAAACATCAATGAGATTCTTTTACCGATTTTGTACGTATTGAAAATGAATAAAAATAAAAATATGGGTCATTGATCAATTGTTAGTTGGTTCAATGACAAATAGTGTTGAGTTTGGTAGAAAGAATTATGATTCGATCTCTGTAACTACGATTGGAAGGAGATTTGACTCACTTAATGACAGAGCTGATCCCCAAACCAAACTATATAAGAAAAAAATATATAAACAACTATAAAAAAAATTGTAGTTATACAAACTCTTTCTCCTTATCTTTTTAGTGTGTCATTTAATAATATTATAAAAAACAAAAATATGATTCAATATACTTTTAGACAATACATTTTTTAAGAATTAGTTTTCAATTTCTCAATTTAAAAAATAAAAATGAATGACATATTCTTAAATAAATTTATTTTTTTAGAAAGTTAGATAGAAAAATTCGTTTGGATTTAAAAGTTATTTTAGAAGAAAACTTAACTATCAAACATAAAATATTAATTATGGAGGTAAGAATTAAGAGTTGAATAAAGAAAAAAGTCATAAAGAAACACCACTTTAAAGGGTGAAAATATATGGGGTAAGTTCACTCTTAAAATGGGTCCATCATTTATTTAGAAAAAAAAAAAGGAAAAGAATAAAAGAAAAAGAAGTTCTTATGTGAATCGTTTTATTTGGGGTAGGTTCAAATTGGGAATGTATTTAAAAGAGATTCCTAAATCCTAAAGCATCACAATTAATTAGCAACTTAACAAGAGTTTCAGAGAATCCTAATAGAGAAGAAAAAAAAGACACAAATGATATATGTGTAACAAATTTTATTAGTTTGAACTACAAATTTAATATATTATTTCTATCACTTAGTTTTATTTATATTTCTGTTGAGTAATTTTAACTTCTTTTATAGTTGTTTTGGTATACCAACATTTTATTAAGGAGTTATTTGAAGTGTGTTTCTCACCTTTATTGTTTAACGGTGAAAATTGTTCACTATAATAAATAACGCTCTTTATGACAAAAATTTTACCTCAGTTAAAAAAACCGAGGTATTATGTCAAGATGCGCCATGTTTTTTTTTTTATAAAAATAAAAACAACATTTCCCTCTTTTTTTTTTTTTTAAAATAAAATCGAGTGGTAAAATAAATCAGGACACGCTTTGAATCTCACTTAAGGGTGTTTATGTTTTAATTTATTTATAAGTGAATACTAAATGATCTAACCCTTCGGTTTCCTTAAAAACTGAGGAATAACCTAATCACATTTTATTATAAAAACACCCGTTAAACATATTTTACCTTAATCATAACTTAAATGTTGTCACCCCAAACTAGTACGTGTTGGTGCACAATGAATAAAGATGGTGACAAAGAGAATAATAGAATAACGGCGCAAAAGAGATGAGAGAATAAAATGTGTATTCTACTATTAATGATAGCTATTACAAGGCTATTTATAAGAAAAGAAAATCTTGCCACATAAGCCCTAAAACAGTAAACTTAGTGAACAAGTCTAAGGTACAAACAGTACAGTACTACAAAATACTAAATTACCCTTACTACTTAACAGCTAAGCTAATGGGACCCAGATAACATCTTCTGGTCAATACTATCTTCTGAGTAACCATCAGAAGATCAGTCCATCTTCTGAATATTGAATTACTCTTCAATACCATCCCTTAATTCATATTCTTCAATCAAAAACTGACAACGCCAATTCCATCCCTCAAGAGCAGAAATCGATCCGTCTTGATCGCCTTCGTCAGAACATCTGCCACTTGCTTCTGAGTGCTACAGTGCACAACTTCTAATGTTCCATTCTGGACTTGGCTTCTCAAGAAATGATACTTAGTCTCAATATGCTTGCTTCTTCCGTGTAACACCGGATTCTTGGCAAGATTGATTGCAGACTTGTTATCAATCATCAGCTTCAGAGGCTTCTTCACTCTAATCTTCAGATCTTCTAATAGATTCAGAAGCCACACAGCTTGACATGCAGCTACAGCGCCTGCGATGTACTCAGCTTCACAGGTTGATAGAGCAACAACAAGTTGCTTCTTGGAACTCCAAGAGATAGGGCCTCCCAGAAACATGAACAAATATCCAGAAGTACTCCTTCTATCAACTCTGTCTCCACACCAATCAGAATCAGAATAACTCAATAACTCTGATTCTTCCTTTCTCCCAGAAGGAAACAATATGCCAAACTTCAGAGTTCCCTTGACATATCTCAAGACTCTGACAACAGCTTGGTAATGGGACCACTTAGGTTTACTCATGAACCTACTAACCAATCCAACTGCATAGCATATATCAGGCCTGGTATTACACAAATACCTTAGAGAACCAACCAGCTGTTTGAATACCGAAGCATCAACATCTTCACCTTCAGAATCAGAGTCCAACTTCTGATTCACTTCTGACGGTGTAACAGCAGCTTTGCAATTCTCCAACTTGAATTTCTTCAGAAGTTCTAACTCATACTTCAACTGATGCAGAATGATACCATCTTCTGAGTACAAAATCTCCATCCCTAGAAAATATGACATTTTCCCAAAGTCTGTAATCTCAAACTCATTCATCAGCACCTTCTTGAACTTCATCAGATCTTCTGGACAACTCCCCGTAAGCAATATGTCATCAACATAAAGACACAACAGAATCATATTGCTTCCAGAATGTTGCACATAAACTCCATATTCCATCTCACACTTCTGAAACCCTTGCTTCTTGAAAAATGAAACAATTTTCAAATTCCAAGCTCTGGGCACTTGCTTCAATCCATACAGAGCTTTGTGTAATTTGTACACCATCCCTTCCTTATTCTTTTTCACAAAGCTAGGGGGTTGTGACACGTATACCTCCTCTTGTAATGGACCGTTCAGAAATGCAGACTTTACATCCAGATGCATCAAGGACCAACCTCTGTTCGCAGCTAACGCAATCACCAGTCTGATTGTTTCATGTCTAGCTACAGGAGCAAACACCTCAAAGTAATCTAGTCCAGGTTTCTGAAGAAAACCTCTAGCCACTAGCCTTGCTTTGTGTTTACCAACTGATCCATCTGGCTTCAGCTTTACTTTGAAAACCCATCTGACGCTGATGGCTTTCTTCTTCTTTGGAAGTTCTGTCAGCTTCCAAGTTTTGTTTCTTTCTATAGCCTCAAGTTCTTCTTTCATGGCATTCAGCCAGACCTTCTTCTTGAGCGCTTCTTCTATACTCACTGGTTCAGAATCTACTAACATGGCGCACTGAATGACCTCTCCTTCTGAGTCAACTTCTGTGTCTTGCAACATGTCAAAATCTGCAAACCTTCTTGGTATAGTTCTGACTCTTTGTGGTCGCTGAGCTACTTCAGAGTCAGCTACTCCAGAGTCACCACCTCCATGATCATCTCCAGAAGCTTGTCCTCCAGACCCTATGTCTTCAGAGTTTTCCCTTCCAGAATCATGACTACCACCAGACTCTGGATCATCATCAGAATCTGGATCAGAATCAGATTCTCCATCTGACTCATCTTCAGAAGGTGCTTCATCTTCTGACTCGTCTTCAGAAGATTCTTCATCTTCTGACTCTAACTATTCTTCAAAAGTTATCTCTACAGCAGAAGTTGGTTGAGACTCTCTCCAATCCCGAACTTCTGATTCCTTCACAATGACGTCTCTCCTGACTTCAACTTTGTTAGTTTCTGGACAATAGAGCTTGTATGCACCTGTACTGTGGTACCCCTGATCCGTTGTCGCACGCGGATCAAAAACGAGTTATTTTAAATAAAACTGTAGTACGACGGTAACGGTAACTCGAATATCGTCTCACAAGGATTCTTGTTTATTAACCAAATGTAAATTCGAAATTGGGGGGTTGTTTGGTGGTCGAAAAAGTGATTATCAAAAGCAATTATTGAAATAAGCTGTTTTGAAAAAGTGATTATAAAATAAGCCAATCTACCGATTCAGTTCCTACCAATCATCGATTATTATAACTTCACTATCCTAAGCGGATTCTAATCCTATTTGGATGCAAACTCAATGACAAGCGCGGTGAGGTTTGCGAGACGTGCGATCCTAATGTCCGAATTAAGCAAACGGGATAAATTATCATGAATTAAGCAAACACGATCGATCAGACACGGTACGAATTAAGCAAACATAACGCGTCTATGTTAGGATCATACAATCAACCAAATTGAATCAATATATTTCATACAATTGAATTAAGCATACAAGAATACAAAATATCATTGAAAGGAATAGAAATTAAATTGTAAAGTTATAGTAATCTCATAGTATTAGAACCTGAACACGGTAGATCGACTCAGACGGATTAGTTCTCCATGAAATCGTACAAAACTCTCAAAATTATTTCGTGAAAAGTGTAAAGTATATTTGGCTGTACGGCCAGACCTTGACTAAAGAGAAAACAAAAGGAAATTCGGGTCATAACCCAACTGGGTCAAACAAACATCATCCAGGCCCAAAACTAACGACCCAAAACTTAACTATAACTAGTGCTGCAACTTCAACGAATTTTCTGGCTCTTCTACAGTCCGATTCTGACTTCGACTCCAACATAAGAATTGTAGCTCTTTCTCTTAGCTTTCCGTCGATTATTAGAACGCCTCAATCGGACTCCTGGAACTCCAGTTATGACCGTTTTCGTGCAGACTGCTAAAGCTGAAAAATAAATACGAAAATCAAATAACAATAAAAATAAATTAAAATATAACAACATAATAAAATAGAAAAATAAACAAACTAAACCATAGAAATGCCTAAGTACAAACATAAAGGAATGTGCATCAAAATGCACTGATCAAATTCCCCCACACTTGAACTTTTGCACTCCGAGCAAAATGAAAAACAAAACAAAGAAAGCACAAAATACATCAACAGTTACTCATCCTAGGCTACAAATCTTCTTCGGGTAAGTTTGCATCGACAGGTACTAATCTTGCACACTAAGGACATCGTAAGAACACTATACACAGATATGCAGACATAAGCCTCATAAATACACAAACCAATTCAAATCATATTATTATACCATAGCCTAACTTACTCATCCTTTTTGCTCTTTTTCATTCAGGCGCAATCACATTAAGCCCGTTATCTCCACACACTTATAGCAGGATGACCGGTTAGTGACTTTGATCCTCTTTTGCACGGGGTTCCGGTACTTACGTGGCATAACCCTTTGCTTACTCAGATGTAGTTGCGGGGGATCGGACCGTAATCCTCCCTACCAAGTTCAGCACCAGAAACCGCTGAACCAACTAACAAAGAGTTTTGAAAACTTTTTTTTTTTGAAGATTACACAACCGTTGGGTTAAGTGACCGGGTGAGGATCACCAAACTTAGAAGGTGTATTACCTTTTTCTTTTCTCTTTTTTTTCTTTTCTTTTCAGAACATTCACTTATATTCATCGGCTTCCTGCGTAAAGTGTGTGAGAGATGGTGCCGACTGCTGAAATAAACTACTCAAGAGCTGTCAGAGAATGAGAATTTAAGGCTAAAACATAATAAAAAATTCAAATCGATTTCCATATGCAGGAGACTTACGGTGTTAGAACGATACTGTGGACCTCCGATTTTTTTTAATACCGGGCCATACCTCTGATCTGTAGAGATACGTGAACTGACTCTTTTTTGTCGCTTAATGCTTTCGCATTTTTGAAAATATCACAGAGTCGCCACCGACCTTTTATTTTATCCAATTAAGGAAAGGTTTATAAAAGACACAGAAAAAAGACCTTTAAGAAATTCTGGGTAAGGGGGTAGGTTATACAAAGGGAAGGTGTTAGCACCCTTTGTATCCATGGTTATCCATGGGCTCTTAAGTTTGCTTAGCTCACTTGTTTTTCGATCACTTTTCAATTGCTCTGAAATTGCTCTTATGTGGTTTCAAATACCTTTGTAAATTGAATTTTGTAATGATCCGTGTATGGATGTATACAAAATGCTTGTTTATCTTTCGAAAGATGTTTTGAAAAGAACGTTAACTTTGTAATAACCCGTGTGTGGATGTATACAAAGTATTGTCTTTTTGAAAGTTTTGAAAAATCAACAGTGTATGAGAATTTTGTTTGTTTTGATTTGAGCAAGCAAACTAGGAGGTCTACCCTGAGTTGTAAGGTCTTTATCCTATTTCCTTTAAAAATCTATCCTTTCACCGGATATAAAAGCAAGGTTCGATTTTGTACTCAAAACAGTGAAATTTGACTTTGATTTTGAAAGATTGAAAAGGATTACCTGAAGAGGTGCAAGTGTGATTGTGATTGGATTCAGATATTTATCTTTGAAGTTAGTGATCTAACGGTTCAATTTTATCTTTGACATACACGCAGTTTATATGTGCTGGAAATTAAAGTGCGGAAATGTAAAGTGCGGAAAGTAAATCTACGCTATTACATCGATTGTGCAGGAAACGTAAACTAGCCTATTTACATGAATTTGACATCCTATACATTTATTTAGGAATTTTAAATTGCAAGAAAAATAAAAGGCATGTTTTTGGATTTTTTATGATTTATTTTAATTATAATTAATGCATAATTAATTAAATTAAAATGAAGAAAAAAGATGAAAATGGATTTAAACCTAGAAATTAAGTTTAAAATATTTGCAAAATATTTGTTAATTAATTTTAAAACAAAACTAATTTTTTTGGAATTTTTTGGAATTGATTTAAGTTAATTAAAACATAATTATGTAAATAATTATACAAATAATTAAAACTTAAAGATAAAATTATTCAAAATATGTACAAAATTAGTTTATAATATATAAACAATATTTTATATGAAGAACAATTTTTTTTGGGATTTTTTGATTGGTTAGAATAATTAAAAAGCAAATATATAAATATATACTAATTAATTATGCAAAATATTGAAATTTTGAAGAAAAATAAAATATTTTTATTTCAGAAAATAAAATATTATTTTAGAAGTCTAAAAATATTTTTTGTGTATTTTTTGGATTTTTAAAACTATTTTTAATTAATTTAACAAAGAAATTAAAATAAAAATAGAAAATAAAATAGAAATAAAGGATACTGATCCTGTGTGGTTGTTTGTGAGGGAGCATGGTGCGCATGCGTGATCTGGAGCGTTGGATGAGTCATAAATGAGATCAGATGGTCCAGATGGTGAGGGAACATCACTTATGACACGCCTGCAAAACACTGAAACCAAGGGTTATATTCAAAAAAAGCGCGCGCGTCAGAACCAATAGGGGGGGACACGTCTTCGTCTTCAACCTTCAGACAAGACTTTTAATAGCGCTTTCTTACCAAAAGCGCTGTAATTGGTTACTTACTAAACCTGCAAAATAGCGAATAGGGTCAAACGCACACATTCATTTAGCGCGATGGTACCATTCAATTCGTTTTGTCCATACGAATCTAATGGTGCTATTTAGAACTTCTAATTTTACCTAATTTGGAAAGCCCTAAATTTGAAGCTATGAACCCTAAAATGGTAGTTTCGTTTATACGTGTCCAAACTTCAATTAAGTTTCCAGAAATGATCTACACCTCAAACCAAACTCAATAGTATGTCTACATCTTGTTAAACATGTGTGAATAACCAGATACGAATTGATTTTAGTTTGAACAAATTTTGACCTGTGTAGCTCGATTCAGTGAGCTTCAAGGCTTGTAATTGATTGAGATAGTTTCAGTGATGTTTAAGGAAGGTGTATGAATGCTTAGTTTGTATTGAAATGGACTGAAATTACAAATTCGAATTTGAGTTTTTCTTTGAATTTTTGAAGTGATTACAAGTGTTATATGCTATGCTATGCTTCTGAATTCGTGTCCTTCCCTTTGCTGAACTAAGATAGCTTATTTATAAGCTATGTGTGCTTAGAAATGAAGCTAAGATGTGTCTTAGTTGCCTTTGTTGAAACTTTGCATTTTTTAATATAAAAAAGCTTGAATTCTTGACCAAGTCATCTTGCCTTCAATGCACCTGCCTTGCCCTTCAATTCTCTGCAGAAAGATGAAGATTCTTTGAGGTGAGTCATGCTTGATTTGTAAGCTAACCTTTATCCATGCATTTTCCTTTTAATTTTAATCTTAAAGTAAGATAAAATCATGCAAAAATGGATAAAAAAAGATATGGGCTTAGTCTTGGTCGTGGGAGGCCCATAGTAACATGGAAATGATGTTTGAATGCTGAAAACTTGGCCCCATTTGGAAAAAATACATTTTTGAACAATGTTGATTTCATGCATTTTCCCAAAATTTAGCCAACTTCAACAAGGTGTAAATCCTTCAATTTTTGTCATATGAAGGAGATCTTGCACTTTTTAGAAACCTCAAAGAGTCCTCTAACCAATGTCTTTGGTCTCATGTCAAAATGATTTTTGAAGCTCCTTGTGTGTCCTTTTGAAAAAAGTGTCTTTTTGTTGACTTTGAAAATGACCTGTAATGTCTTTGATCATATTTTTCAAATGGTGAATCCAATGACCATGGGATCAATGGCATTTGAAAGATAATTGAATTTCCTTCAAAACAAGCTTTGGTTTGAATTTTTTGGATGAAGGATGAGAGAGTTATGATCAGTCAAAGTTGAGTTGACTTTTCAGGCAAAAACCCTAATTTTGAATCTTAGGGTTTTGTTGATTTTTGATCTTTCCTTGATGAATTATGATCATCCAATGATCAAATGATGAATCCTTTGACAAAATATGGACTTTGACAAAAAATTTCATTTTTGACTGTCTGTTGACTTTTTTGGTCAAACGGGTCGTCTGTTGACTGTTTGAGCTGCTGACGGTGCGTCTGAGTGAATTGAAGTTTGAAAATTTGTATGATGGTACTTTGAGATATATGGATGTGTATGAAATCCATTTGAGCTCTCAAAAACTTGTTGCTCCTGTAAAAACAAGAAAAACCCTGATTAGGGACTGTTTGTGTAGGAGACAGTTAAGCGTACCTGATTTTTGTGCAGTGTTGAGTCTCTGCTAATCGCGTGATATTCAGAAGACTTCTAGCACAAAGATCTTGGAATTTTGAATTGTGAAAGATTGATTTGATTGATGGTACAAAACACTGAGAATTGTACTGCCAGCAGTTTGGCTGTCGACTGACTGTTCAGGTATTGACGTAGCAGTTAGAGTGAAAAATCAACAGTCAAAGTTAATTTTCTTTTTTTGTTGTTTTTTTTGTTTTTGTTTTATGTGAAAAAATGAAAGTTTATTTACATGACTTGTTAGAAAAACATAGACATAATAAATAACTAATATTTACGGTATGCGGGCAAAATTACCGATAATAACCCTGAAAATCATTTAATGCACAGAAATAGGAATATTTGACTGGCAGAAAACACACAAAATATTATCTTAGTAATTAAGCAATATTATGACAAATAGTACAACATTTAATACTGACAGTACAAATATCACATACTATATTGAACAGTACAACGAATAAACGGTACATTTAAGAAATAAGAAATACGGCAAATTTTAAGAATGACGATTGATAACCCATGCTATGAACAATAACATGTAGATGATTGGGAGCATAACCATTGCAGGTCCACACTCCTCAGGACTGTGCAGGCAGAAAAAAGTCATGATCACCGTAGCAATGGTGATGACTGTAAGAAACAGTGTCTCTATCCATTTTGCCATTCTTGTCAGGGAAGAAGAGAAAGGATGGATTATGAAGATAGGAATTTGAAAGATGAATTGGAATTTGATGTGAGATTTTATGAAAGAAAATGAGAGGTATTTATAGAATGGAAAGAAGGAAAGAGACGTTGGGGAATGATGCGATTCCGTACAAAAGGAAAATTTGAGTGGAAGTAAGATTTGAAAGAAAGTGTATGATAGTGTTGGAAAAAGGAGAGATTTGATTTTTGAAAAAGAGATTTGAAAAGATTTTTGCAAATAATGGAATATAATACAAAAATTAGTGGGAAACAAAAGATAATAATAATCTACTTGTTACCAGTACAGTCTGAGTTTCCTGATTCTGCGCCTGCAAAAAGATTTAACTCTGTACCAATTGTGTCAGTACTATTTATCTGTAAATAAATAAATAGCATGTGTGAAGTAATAAACAGTATTTGGTGTTTGCGTAAGAATGAATTCAACTGCAAGCCAAATTACTGTATAAGAAAAGTTCTAAAAACTAAGTATTTCATATGTCAGGATATTTGTTGAAATAAAAATCCATGATTATATGAGACCCTTAATTTTCAGATTGGAGTTTTCTTGAAAAATATGTGGGCAAATTTTGGGGTATAACAGTTGCCCCTATTCAATCTTCTTAAACCTGAAGAGATTGTATGAAATCTGAAGGTAGAAGATGATTGAATATTTAGATGCCCTGAAAATTTGCACTTACCTTGATCAGAAGAGATGTTGGAAGTTGCATTTGAATGTCGTCTGCGAAATGTTGTTGGCAGATTGAAACATTACTTGAGATGGGCTTTCAGATGCCACCTGGTGAATGTGTTGATGGTTTGTTCATCAGAATGAATCCATTGATTATATCTTGATGAAGGATTTGAAAGTCTTTGTGTTGACTGTTTCGGAACCGTCCAAGGTTACCGCTTTAAGTCTTGGAAGATAATCGTTACGGAACTTGTCCAAAGTTTTTTTAGATTTTGGAAGTTGATCATTGTGGAACCGTCTGAGGTATCGCTTTAGATCTGCAACGTTAGCTCGTTTTGGAACCGTCTGAGGTATCGCTTTAGATCCGCAATGTTAGATCGTTTTGGAACCGTCTGAGGTATCGCTTTAGATCCGCAATGTTAGATCGTTTTGGAACCGTCTGAGGTATCGCTTTAGATCCGCAATGTTAGATCGTTTTGGAACCGTCTGAGGTGTCGCTTTAGATCCGCAATGTTAGATCGTTCTGGAACCGTCTGAGGTATCGCTTTAGATCTGTGATGCTTGATCGTTCTGGAACCGTCTGAGGTATCGACTTTGATCTGTGATGCTTGTTTTTGAGTTGGTAAGTAATCAGATTGAATCTTCGGCTTGATTATATCTGAGAGAACCGTTCATGGAATTCAGGTGAACACGGCATGTGATTGAGAACATCTTTGTTGAAGATATCTGCCTACCTGAAAAATCAAGTTAGTGATATGCAATGTTTATGATGCATGTAAATGTGAGATATTCCCGGAGAAATATGCATGTTATGCTGTGTATGAATATGCGCATGATGCATGATGTATGATGTATGATGTATGAATATGTGAATGTATGAATGTATGAATGTGATGTATGAATATGTGAATGTATGAATGTATTGTGATCGTTGATGATCTTTTGTCTTGCTTGAGTACCCTCGTCTGGGGAAATTCTTTGAGAACCCGGGTATCCCGTTGAAGGATCTTTGACTACTGCTTGGGGGAACCAAAGGTAGCTGGAAGTTCTGATGCCCTTTCAAATGGGAATGAGGAAGATGCATAATCCTCCGATGCACTATCTGACCAAGTCCGGGTGCAGGGATCACACCTTCTGAAGATAGTAATCTGGAACAACCCTGCTGGGGAATAAGACTTCTTTTGAAGAGAAAATCTTTTTGAGGAATTTGCTGAGAAATGCGTTTCTCTTGGTGATTTCCTTCTGATGGAATGATGTCCAAATGATCGGGACATTTCCTGAATGCCATTCCTGTTTTTCCTGGTAAACATCAATCATATTCAAATGCATATGTTCATTCAAAATTATCATTGGGACGCTTACGTATTTAAAACAGAAAAAGTGAAAATAGTGATTTTTGAAAGAGCTGCATTGAAAAGTGCCATGATAGGCGGGTTAGCACAGGGAGACAACAATCCTAGAAGTAGGAAACTGTCAGAAAGTTTTTGAAAAATATTTATGAAGATAAATAGCTATGTGAAAACGATCCAGTCAAGTTTCAACTCTGCTATTGCCAATCTGTCTTCGAGCATCTCATCCCTCACTTGTTAGAAGAAAGTGATTAGACTGATCGGTGTCTTTGAGGTGTTGAATCTTGATGGTGAGTAGGCAGCTGAACGGAACACAGTTGTATGCTTCATTCCCTAACTTTTGCCTAGGCCGCCCTTTCAGGTTTTCAGCCTACCGGGATTGTATTTGTTTAGTCTCTAATTTTTGCCTGGATCGCCCTTTCGGGTTTTCAATCCACCGAGACGCTCATTTTTTTTTGCCTAAGTTGCCCTTTCAGGTTTTCAACTTAGCGAGCTGTTTTTTTTCAAGAGAAGTATTTTTTGACTATGTCAGCATTCACAGGGTGTGGGAAATCCTCGCCATCCATGGTGGTAAGCAACATGGCGCCGCCGGAGAATATTTTCTTGATTATGAATGGTCCCTCGTAGGTGGGAGTCCATTTGCCTCTGGGATCACCTTGTGGTAAGATGATGCGTTTGACAACCAAGCCACCAGTTTGGTATGCTTGACTTTTGACTTTTTTGTTGAAGGCTTTGATCATACGCTTTTGGTATAGCTGACCATGACAAATAGCTGCGAGCCTTTTCTCATCAATCAAGTTTATCTGGTCCAACCGTGTTTGAATCCAATCATCTTCGTCTAGATTGGCTTCTTTCATAATCCTTAGGGAAGGAATCTGAATTTCAATTGGAAGAACTGCCTCCATACCATAGACTAAGGAAAATGGAGTTGCCCCTGTTGAAGTACGCGCAGATGTGCGATAACCATGAAGAGCAAAAGGTAACATCTCATGCCAGTCTTTGTAAGTTACTGTCATTTTTTGTATGATTTTCTTGATGTTCTTGTTGGCAGCTTCCACCGCGCCGTTCATCTTTGGTCGATATGGAGAGGAATTATGATGTTTGATCTTGAACTGTGTGCAAAGTTCAGTAATCATTCTGTTGTTTAGATTTGTGCCATTGTCCGTGATAATCCGTTCAGGGATGCCATACCGACAAATGAGATTGTATTTGATGAACCGGGCTACCACATTTTTGGTAACAGAAGCAAATGAAGCTGCTTCTACCCACTTTGTGAAGTAGTCAATAGCGACCAGGATAAAGCGATGTCCGTTGGAGGCAGTAGGTTTGATTTCTCCAATCATATCAATACCCCACATTGCAAAAGGCCAAGGAGCCGTCAGGACGCTTAATGGAACTGGAGGTACATGTACTTTGTCAGCGTATATCTGGCATTTGTGACATGTTCGGGAGTGATGATGGCAGTCTGTTTCCATGGTAGACCAGTAATAACCTGCTCTCAGGATCTTTTTAGCCATTGTATGT